>NC_085087.1:3674997-3682497 GCF_963422355.1 Corticium candelabrum | reverse complement strand
TACTTACTCTAGCTCTTTTCGCTCTCGTTTGCAGTTGCCAAGAAATGTTCCAAACTGACATGAACTGGCATGCTTGTGGAGATCAATGGGGAGTGTCTCATTAAACTGGAAAGTACACGGAAATTGGACCTGCCACATGACTTCAAGAAATTGGAGGAAAACGGGAGAAATGTCTTTGCTGTCACCATCTAGATGGCCACACCTAGTCGTGTTGGTCGCCGACTCGTTCAGCCTGCCTGGATGAGAGCCGGGGATTACAACGTTGGATATTACTGACTCGAGTGTTGTGATCGATCTACCTGTTCGTCGTACTGATCTTAGAAGACGTGAGAACCCGTTTCATTACTAGAGAGGGAGGAATGTAGCGCGAGTAATTAGATGCATGTTTACGTTAGCACTGCGTTAAAGCACGTTAGTATGACATCTTGACTGTGGCCTATTTAGACCATTACACTTGCTAGATTATTTAGTCTGCCTTGAGTAGTCTGCCTTGAGTACAGCTACGCGTTATAGCAATAGGATAGAGTTGTTCTACTGCTGTGTCTGACAACTGCATCTGCTGCAAGCACTAACAGTGACAAGTGCTACACGAAGTGTGGCATGCAATATGTCGCAGAGACGGGACAATGCCTCCATCAACGAATGAACAATCACAGAGCAGACGTAACGAACAAACGACGTAACGAACAAACGACTGGAAGGCAAACCGGTAGGACGACATTTCAACAAACCACAGCACTCTGTAGAGGATATGAAAGTCACCATCATTGACTATCTCCGAATGGATCAGGAAACTGGTGACCTTCGACCCATATGGATTAAATATAAAATCAGACATACTTTAGTAAATAGCTGGTTTTGATATCAACGTCATCGATATCAATATTAACACCTATTGTTTGAAATTTTAAACATGTTAGCCATACGTTGAGTCAGAAGAAGGTTTTACTGAAATGTTGCTTATTGTATATCTTCACCATCAACTATTGTTCTCTTCGCGGTGTGGTGTCTCTCTCCTTCACATTTGTCCGTCTGTCTGTCTGTCGGTTTCTCTGCATGTCTCTCTGTTGCTCTATCTGTCTCGTCTTTTTCTTGTTTGCTTTTGTTCTTCTTTATATTTTGTCTGTTTGTAATACTACTACGAACAGCTTTATTTATTATTTTAAATGTGTATCTTTGGTTACCTTATTTTCGTTTGATGTAGCTTCTAAGTCAGCTCAATCAAGGCAAATTAATGTGTCCACTGCTGCTCGATCTCGAAACACGGCAAAAGTGATTTCGTATGCGTTGTTTTAGACTTGTTTGGCTGTGATTTCTCGTTGTTTTCTGTGTGTCGTTTGCCTGCCTGTCAACTTGTATGGTGGTTGGGTCTGTCTTTGTGTTTGTCTGTCTGTTTGTCGGTCTGTCTGTCTGCCTGTCTGTCTGTCTGTCTGTCTGTCTTTCATATATTTTCATAAATGAATGCTATTACAACTAAAACTATTTAGAATGTTCAAGAGACCCAATAGGGTCAATACACATCACAAACTAATGTACGCAAAACTGAGTATGATAGTTCTTTACATTACTGTCTGTCTGTCTGTCAATCCTCATATATTTCAAACATGAACACTACTACAGGCTAATGAAGAGAAGGTGAGTTTAAGCAGGCTCTATGCGGCCACTACAACTATACTGCTATCTATACCTAATGTATGTAAAATTGTGTGACAAAGTCATCTACAGTGTTACAACTATTAAAGGTAAGAATAGAAATTTTTTTTGCTATTGTCTTTGCATTGCACCGCTGTAGTGTTATTGAAAACCGCTTTCGCCAAAAGCACATAAACTCATTGCAGTTATTGTTGCCAGCATCATCACATGATCGGCGAGATAGTTCCTGTAGATACTTTGTGGCTTCTTCACCCCAGCGACCAAAGTGTTCCATGACGAGGGGAACAAATCTCATTGAAGACATTCCAGCGAGCTTTAGCTCACTGTATTTTTTTGTCTTCCTGTCCTCTCTTCTTGCTGCTGCTGCCCCGTCTTTCTCAGCAGCCTGACTCACAATGTCCGATGCCCATGGATGTGAAAGGGCTACATCTAGTTCCACATTGGCACCAGAGCCAACATCAAAGACGGCGATGTCCGGTCTGTTGTTGCTATCATTGTATCTGTCCCTCGGTTCCTTTTTGTGGTGAATCTGCAGCTGCCGCAAACAGTCATCCCATTCACTTACTATCGAATCGTGTGACCAAACAGGCCCACCACCCTTCTTACAAGTCAGCAAGTGGTATCCCATTTCGTCTAATGCAGTTCCACAATCACACTGCTCAATCCATCTGACAGCCGGCAAAGATAGACCCAATCTCAGCAAACACGCCAAACGGAATTCGTAAGGTGAGAGTGCGAATTTTGCTGATTCTGGAATCGTGTTAAGCCAGGAGCCAGCACCTTTTCCACCTAGAGAGCGAAGGCGAGCCGCATCTCTGGGCGAAGCAGTGTTTTCTACCATGTGGGCAGTAGCAAAAGACATGTGTTGACGAGTTAATTTTTGTTGTAGTCTCTTAGTGTCCTCTAGCAAGTCAGTAAAAATCTTGCCAGGAGGAATTGCTCGAAGTAACTCGGATCTAATAGAACCATCTGCACCATCTCCAAAAATGATTTCATTAATTTGATTCTCCATAGCTGGGAATCGAATCGGTAATGTCGACAGTGCATTAGCCCAGCTAGATATAAAGGCTATTTGACATATCTCTGTAATGGATGTCATCCCAAAACCTCCATTTTTAATCGGTAGTGTCGCTTGAAACCACCTGTCGTTTGGAATTGGACCACAGTTCAGTATTTTTGAAAATGACTCTCTTGTCAGATGATCATGCAGTGAAGCTGCTTCGATGAGGTACTTTGGTGCTACTGACCTTGCCAAGTGTGTCATTCTAGGAACATGGCAATGCCTAAGTAAAAGCATCGCACTCTGTGGATCCTCAAGCTCGACCAGTTGGTCACACAAAAGGTTTCCAGAGTCAGCAAATGATGAACAGTGGGACTGAATAAATGATGGGCAGCCAATAGGAACCCCAAGGATTGTAGTTCCCGTGGATGTAGTCTGTCTGTCTGTCTGTCTGTCTGTCTGTCTGTCTGTCTGTCTGTCTGTCTGCCTGCCTGTCTGTTTGTCTGTCAACGGTATTATAGTTACATAAATCAGAACTATTACAGGCTAAATTAAACTAAGCAAAGCACGATACACTACATTACAATGTCAACTAAAAAACAAAAAACTGAACAGTTTCTGTTTGTTTGTCTTCTGGATAACGTGGATGGACATCACAAGGTGCACAGCCACCATAGAAGACGCCTAGCGCTGACGCGAGCTAAAGTTGCGTACAATCTATGATGACAATGTTGATACAGAGGAGTAGACAATATGGGTAGAGGAAGACATCACAACGTGCACGGCCACCACAGAAGACGCCTAGCGCTGATAAGGTAAAGACGTCTGTCTGTCTGTCTGTCTGTCTGTCTGTCTGTCCGTCCGTCCGTCCGTCCGTCTGTCTGTCTGTCTGTCGGTCTGTCTGTCTGTTTGTCTGTCTGTTATTGCCTCTCACATGGTCTTTTGTAGGAAATCTTGAAGAATAGAAGCTGAATTGTATTTGAAAGACATAAACAGTAAGTTCATGTGTTGAGCTTTTGACAATAAATTCAGTTAATATTCTATTTCGATTTCCCTAGCAGTACATTTCTTTAAATTTAGTGATGCTGGTGTCTTTGTGCTCACATTTGAAACAAAAATTTGGAGAGCTGGATGTGATGGCATGGTTTCTTACCAAGGAAAGCATTATCTTTGAAAGGTAATCACTGTTCCGTGAGTGTGTGTGTGTGTGTGTGTGTGTGTGTGTGTGTGTGTGTGTGTGTGTGTGTGTGCATGTCTGAATGTGTGTCTGTTTGTCCGACATTTGTTTCTTTTCAGCTGTTTGCACACTATTGCTTTGTGCCATCCATTGAGGCTGATGACCTGAAAGTTAATGATATTTCTCAGTTTCTTTGATGCCTTTCCTTATGTGTTCATAGTAGTTGCTATTTGCAGTAGTGCACATGAAGATAGCAAAATTGAAGGAATTACTATGGAGTACTGTACACTTCTTACCTACTAACAAAATAAAATCATTATAATTCATGACATAACTGTTACATATGAACTATTAGTTAAAACGTTTCAAAATTTATTACTTTTTAATGCTAGTAGAGTTTCAACGGTCTAACAGTCAAGTTGTCTCCATAGCAAAAAGACACGCCTCCGCTGTTTTAGCAACTATTGTTGCGCGCTCGCTTCGCTCGAACGTGCAGGGAACGCGAGGCTACGTAGATCGCGAGCAGTCTGATGTGATTAGAATCTTTTTTTGTGTGTTCAAGCTCATTTTGACGAGTTTCCTTACCTCGAGGTGTTCAAATTTTGTATGGAAGGACGTCAAATGCGTTCGTCAGCGTAACAGAGGTTAAAATCGATCCATCAGGTTGTTGTACGTCGTGTAACGAATCGTCGTGCCACGTTTTTGGTTCTACACTTTAGTTTTGCCAACCTAATAGAAGAAGGAGGCTCGTAATGGCGTCCATACTGTCTTCGCGCAACGGTTGAGTGCGCCGGAACTTCTCGGCAAGTTGCAAGGTTCGTTAGAAACATGCAAGTGAGCTAGACGTAAGCTACAGACACTGTTTCTACACTTTAAGAGACGAATGAACTAGTCATGTTGTACCGTCGCTTCTGACTAGGAGGAAAGGAATACAGGAAGTGCAGAGTTACTCAAGAATGCACGTCGATTTGAAGGTGACGCCAGGAGTTTTGAATATTGTCACTTTGCAGACGCAGCAATTGATGATGAAATGAAATTATAAAGGAAAGAGTTATTATAAATAATTTTTTTTCCTAAAATCGGTCTGTGTTAGGAGTCAGGCCCCTATTATTGAAGTACATTGCTCCAGTTCAGTTTACCAGGGTCGCCTAATGGATTTGTTTATGCAGCTATGCTGACATCAGGTGAAGAAAGGAGATCGTCTGTATGCAATAACATTCTTGATTGATCCGTACTTTATGCATGTTTCTGAAATCTCTGCTCTGTAATTCAAGAGCATTAATTACATCTATCTGTTTGTCTGGTTTCAAGTGCGCAAATGAAGTATGTCAGTTAAATAGGCAAGTTGCATGGTAACATGTCTTGATTTGTTTTTCCTATTAGATATCATACTTGAGTTCAAGACTTCTGGACTAATTGTTACTCACTCTTACCAACTTGTGACATCATAGGAGTATGACCTATATTATATGGTCAGGGAACAAAGCAATCTATCATAGAGGACAGCACGTTATGGAAGAACTTGCAGCAAGTTCTGCGTGGTCAAGAAGATGATATACTTCTGCTTGCAAGTACTATATCAGTAAATGACTTCATTTTGTTGCTCCTACATTTGCCTATATACAGACTAAGTCATATCTCATTGAGTCAATCTAAATTTCTACCTAGTTTTCATACTTCCTGCAGGTAGTTGAGTGCTGTGTAATGCAATGAGAGTTTTGAACAAGTTCTGTTAGGCTGTTGTTTTAGGAACAAGCGCCAAGCGTGTGGCACTTTAATTATGTTTAATGGGAATTGCAGGCTAATACAATTATTGCATTCTCAATAGGACAGGAGATACGTAAGACAGGTGATAATAGGGTACGTGTTGCAGTGTACACACCAACAGAATGTCCCAGGCTCAGTGCTTCATGAGCACTAAAGGAGTGTTGCAGTTGCACTAGTATGGTGGTGCATGAACACCAGACAGGTGTTCTAATATGAGCACTTTTCAGGGTGTCTATAGTGTACACAATTTAGTGTTCCTATGGTTGCATGAATTGAGCACTCTGTAAGGTGTTCTGGAGACACTTTAATTTAACCTGTGTGCGGTGTCAGTGTGAGATTGTAAGATCAATATAGCTTATTCGTGATTTGAGATATGCTTTCCAAACATATATCTTTATGCTAATAGGAAACTTCTGCAGTTGTCAAATGCAAGAAGAATTCGCCACGTGCCACACGCCTGAAGAGAAGTGCAACTGATAAAATGGCAAAGGCAATAACTCATACGTGTAGTGTACTTGAGAGAAAGGCTCATATATATATATATATATATATATATATATATATATATTCCCATAAAATTCACAGTGCTTTCGAAAATAATACGTCCGCGTAATCATCATGATATCACCCTGATCATGCAGTGGATTCAGCGCGATTACGTAGTGTACGATCTCGCAGTGAAACCGAAGTGAAGCCACCACGAATTAGAAGAGAGTACGACGCAAACTCGAAACGAATTCACTATGAATCCATTGTGAACACTAGGTGACAACGCGATCGAAAAAAAGACGCAATGAATATATACAAAGTCATAGCCTCACCAAAGTCACTTTGAAGTCACAATGAACCCACAGTGAGACTTCGTCATCGGTTAGCATGGTCACAAGAGAAAACGTTTATGAAGATAACAGCATTACAAGTTTCTAAGAATATTTTATTCACGCAAAACATGCAGACTATAGCTAGCCATCAGCCGCTATATTGTTCACCGCACTATATTTTACTCAAAAAAGTGTCACCGAATCTTGTGCTGGCGCATCCATTTTGACTCGAACGCTTTGAACACTAGAGTTTGCAATTGTGAAAATAACCCGGGCCGATTTGTATACTGCAAAAGAGGCTGAGCAGTCCGCCTTGATTGTATGGAAGTTGTCAACAGCGTAGCCTTCTGCTGGGCGGTATCGATCAAGTATTGTCGTCAACCAATGAAAGATGTCATCACTATCATTTGATGTAATCTCAATATTGGTGGTGTTCATTGTAAGCCTACCAATAACTTGAAGAGAAGCGACTCTCACAGTAGCAAACACCACGTGGAAAATCGACAAGATGATGTAACTCTTTATGCTCATGCGCATATGTACCGTGAGGTCTGGGTGTGTTTCTCGCATGCGACACGTGGTGCTTGGACTTTAGCGTGCGCAATGATAAAACACGCCTGTGACACGTGACCCACTACTCTCTTAGATCAACTAAACCGCATGTTCAAATTCACTCTTGGATCTGTGTAAACATCTCCCTTGCGATGGGGTTTATGAGCAGTTCATTTACTAGAATGATCGGCCTCTTTGAGTTCCCTTAGTTAATTAAATTCTCTAGAGGTATAGGTTACTGATTAGTACCATTCATGACGCGACCTATGTTATTTCATCATATGGAAAAAAATTTGAAGCATGGAGTAATAGTTTGTTTCCGGACCCTTAGTCTTGCCAGCTCAGATAAATGATTGTAGAAATTTTGTATCAGGGAAAACTCTGTCAGTCTTTTCTCTTTAAAACGCAGCAATGGATATAACCTATCGTTGGAGCAGAAGGGTCGTTTACTATAACTCTTAATTTCTTACACAATTCGCTACAATTTGGACTCCTTGTGCTCTTTCTTTTCCTGACAAGGTCATCGGGTG
>NC_085087.1:3641958-3674797 GCF_963422355.1 Corticium candelabrum | reverse complement strand
ATCCAGTTGAACTTATGACCCAAAGGTCCCGGATGTTTCCATTTTTCAAATGAAACTGCAGACGCTACACACACACACACACACACACACACACACACACACACACACACACACAATTAGTCAATGTAGAAGACTTAATTTATTGATTTATTATGTGTTGCCAAACATAAGGTTATTTGTCAATTTGATTTTATGATTATTTTGGGATAATGAAATGCTGCAGACTTAACGTTTGTGAAATTATGTTGTGATAGTTTTACTGACTAATTACAATTCTATGTGTTACAGTATGGGAAGAGACCTTTTGATTTGGCTATGAGGAATGGTCACTTGTCTACAGCTGGTCGGTTGGTGTTGGCAGGTGAAAGAGTTGAAGATCTTACAGTTGAGGTGTGTGACAGTCAGTTGTATTGAGAGAATGAAATGAATGTGTGTGAGTGTGTGGTGTGTGTAGACTCTTCCTCTCGTGTTCCATTGGGCATGTAAGAGCAAGAGAGTTGATGTTGCAAGAAATATTGTGGAACATCACGGAACAGAATGGAAGGACGACGTAGGGATTTGTCAACTTGTTGTGATTGTGTCATTGAGTAGTGTGTGAACAGGATGGTCGTGATGCATTGGATATTGTGGCTGTTTATGACAACGTGGACATTGCTGACATCATCCTGAAGAGAAGACTGGCACACGGCAATGATGTGGAAACGGTACTGTTTGTCTTCCTGAGCATACTTTGCATGTTGTGTTGTTGATTTTCTGTGTTTCAGACTGTTTTTATGTCAATGAAAGATGTTGCAGTGGAGGTTTGTGTGTGTCAGTTGTGTGTTGAGAGAAATAAGGAAGTGTGACTGTATGGATTGTGTAGACTCGATGTGTCGTGTTCCACTGGGCACACAAGAACAGTAGAATGGATGTGATAAGAAAGATTGTGGAGCATGGAACAGAAGTGAAGGACGACGTGAGAAATAAAATTTGTCAATCATTTGTATGACTTGTTATTGTATTGATGATGCAGTTTGGACGAACTTTACTTCACTATTCTGCTCATCATGGCAACTGTGATGTGGTTGATGTTCTCTTGAGCAACGAGGCATATGCTGATGCTTCAGACAAGGTACAGTAAGTGTAGCAACATTCAAATATTCTATAGAAATATTCTACACCAAATGACGGCAGTACTGTACAGTTGTCACACTTTACAGACAAATCATGGAGGTTTGATGTGTAGAGCCTGTTGAAAGACAAACATACAGTTTCATTGTGCGTTATGAATTTCAGTGTTATTAAGCATCACATCATGCTGTTATGTCATGTGCAGCTCTATATTTAAGTGAATCTTTGAACAAGATGTTAAGCTGCTTGCATTTCTATGACGAGTAGAATGGAATGTAAATGTAGTAAAACAGCAGATCTACATGTGTGTTGAGATGTAATAAGGTGGACAGGGCTTGGTGTACTTTCTGATTTTATAGGAATTTCTTGCATCAGTTTAAGTTTGTTCAAAAGATTTTTGTGATGAAACAGAGACAGATCACACACACACACACACACACACACACACACACACACACACACACACACACACACACACACACACACACACACACACACACACACACACACACACACACACACACACACACACACACACACACACACACACACACACACACACCACACAAAAAATGGACAAATGTTAAGCCCTCCACGTCTCTTGACGTCAACCTTGAGGTCAGTTGCGGAGATAGCTTCGCTTGCCTCTAGAGACAGTGCCTCCATGTGCTACGTGGAGTCTTGGGGCTAACGCTACAATCCACCTGAAGCTTGGCCAGAGTCATCCAGTGGCACTGACAATGGTGCAGCTCTGGGACTGGACACCAAGGCCCACACGTACCCGTCTGCTGTTCGAAGTTGCTGCCAAGCCAGCGGTCTTGTCCACCCCAGTCAACGACCAGGTACTCATTTATACTCCTGAGTATAGAGAAGCAAGTGTGGGTGAGTTTCTTGCTCAAAGAAACTGCGACAGTGTCGCCTCCACCAGGATTGAACCTTTAACCCTCATCACAGAATACAAGATCTCGGGTGTCATCATCTACGCTCTACCATCTGCTCTACCGCATCCCACAACACACACACACACACACACACACACACACACACACACACACACACACACACACACACACACTTAGTCAATGTACAAGACTTAATTTATTGAATTATTTTGTGTTGCCAAACATAAGTTTTTTGTCAATTTGATTTTATGATTATTTTGCGATAATGAAATGCTGCAGACTTAACGTTTGTGAAATTATGTTGTGATAGTTTTACTGACTTGGTACAATTTCTATATGTTACAGGATGGGAAGAGACCTTTTGATTTGGCTATGAGGAATGGTCGCTTGTCTACAGCTGGTCGGTTGGTGTTGGCAGGTGAAAGAGTTGAAGATCTTACAGTTGAGGTGTGTGACAGTCAGTTGTGTTGAGAGAATGAAATGAATGTGTGTGAGTGTGTGGTGTGTGTAGACTCTTCCTCTTGTGTTCCATTGGGCATGTAAGAACAAGAGAGTTGATGTTGCAAGAAATATTGTGGAACATCACGGAACAGAATGGAAGGACGACGTAGGGATTTGTCAACTTGTTGTGATTGTGTCATTGAGTAGTGTGTGAACAGGATGGTCGTGATGCATTGGATATTGTGGCTGTTTATGACAACGTGGACATTGCTGACATCATCCTGAAGCGAAGACTGTCACATGGCAATGATGTGGAAACGGTACTGTTTGTCTCCCTGAGCATACTTTGCATGTTGTGTTGTTGATTTTCTGTGTTTCAGACTGTTTCTATGTCAATGGAAGATGTTGCAGTGGAGGTTTGTGTGTGTCAGTTGTGTGTTGAGAGAAATAAGGAAGTGTGACTGTATGGATTGTGTAGACTCGATGTGTCGTGTTCCACTGGGCACACAAGAACAGTAGAGTGGATGTGATAAGAAAGATTGTGGAGCAGGGAACAGAAGTGAAGGACGACGTGAGAAATAGAATTTGTCAATCATTTGTATGACTTGTTATTGTATTGTTGATGCAGTTTGGACGAACTTTACTTCACTATGCTGCTCATCATGGCAACTGTGATGTGGTTGATGTTCTCTTGAGCAACAAGGCAGATGCTGATGCTTCAGACAAGGTAAGTGTAGCAACATTCAAATATTCTATAGAAATATTCTACACCAAATGACAACAGTACTGTACAGTTGTCACACTTTACAGACAAATCATGGAGGTTTGATGTGTAGAGCCTGTTGAAAGACAAACATACAGTTTGATTGTGTGTTATGAGTTTCAGTGTTATTAAGCATCACATCATGATGTTATGTCATGTGCAGCTCTATTTTTAAGTGAATGTTTCTACAAGATGTTAAGCTGCTTGCATTTCTATGACGAGTAGAATGAGATGTAAATGTAGTAAAACAGCAGATCTACATGTGTGTTGAGATGTATTAAGGTGGACAGGGCTTGGTGTACTTGCTGATTTACAACAATTTCTTACATCAATTTAAATTTGTTCAAAAGATTTTTGTTATGAAGCAGAAATAGATCACACACACACACACACACACACACACACACACACACACACACACACACACACACACACACACACACACACACACACACACACACACACACACCACACACACAAATGGATATGCCCTTTAGTACCGAAGATAGCATCCCCTGCCTATTTCTAGGTGGGGCATCCAGTGCTACTCAGTGTTTTAGGCCACGCTGACGTACCTCTAGGTGCTTGGCCAGAGCATCCAACTTTAGCGCAGCCTCGGAACTGGACCTCAATCCCACACGTACCCATCTGCTGCATGATGTTCTGCTATGCCAGCAGTATTATCCACCCCAGTCAAAGGCCAGCTACTCATTTATACTCCTGAGTCAAGATAAGCAATTGTGTGTGAGTTCCTTGTGTTAAGGGAATTATGTTTGTGCCCATTTAGTTGAACTTATGACCCACAGGTCTCGGATGTTTCCATTTCCAGACGCCACGCACACACACACACACACACACACACACACACACACACACACACACACACACACACACACACACACACAATTAGTCAATGTACAAGACTTAATTTATTGAATTATTATGTGTTGCCAAACATAAGGTTATTTGTCAATTTGATTTTATGATTATTTTGTGATAATGAAATGCTGCAGACTTACTAATGTTTGTGAAATTATGTTGTGATAGTTTTACTGACTCATTACAATTCTATGTGTTACAGGATGGGAAGAGACCTTTTGATTTGGCTATGAGGAATAGTCACTTGTCTACAGCTGGTCGGTTGGTGTTTGCAAGTAAAAGAGTTGAAGATCTTACAGTTAAGGTGTGTGATAGTCAGTTGTGTTGAGAGAATGAAATGAATGTGTGTGAGTGTGTGGTGTGTG
Source organism: Corticium candelabrum (assembly GCF_963422355.1). Taxonomy (NCBI): domain Eukaryota; kingdom Metazoa; phylum Porifera; class Homoscleromorpha; order Homosclerophorida; family Plakinidae; genus Corticium; species Corticium candelabrum. The sequence goes on along the minus strand of NC_085087.1, from coordinate 3,670,337 downwards.
TAGACTCGTCCTCTCGTGTTCCATTGGGCATGTAAGAGCAAGAGAGTTGATGTTGCAAGAAATATTGTGGAACATCACAGAACAGAATGGAAGGACGACGTAGGGATTTGTCAACTTGTTGTGATTGTGTCATTGAGTAATGTGTGAACAGGATGGACAAACTTTACTTCACTATGCTGCTGATCATGGCAACTGTGATGTGGTTGGTGTTCTCTTGAGCAACAAGGCAGATGCTGATGCTTCAGACAAGGTAAGTGTAGCATCATTCAAATATTCTATAGAAATATTCTACACCAAATGACAGCAGTACTGTACAGTTGTCACACTTTACGGGCAAATCATAGATCTTTAAGGTATATAAAGCATTTAAGTTAGACATAGGTATTAAGTTATTTAATAATTAAATGTTACAGAGTTACTAGTAGCACTTGTGAAGTCATGTTGTGATATTCTTACTAACTCATTACAATTGTATGTGTGATAGGATGGCAAGAAGCCTTTTGATTTTGCTGTGAGAAGAGGTCACATGTCAACTGCTAATCGGTTGTTATCAATAATGCAGTCAGTTGAAGATGTTGCATTAAAGGTGAGTAACAGTTGTCTTACAGCATAATGAGTGGATACAGTTTGGTATTTTTGTTTGTATTTCCTTTTATGGAATTGATTTGTGACATTGATTCTCTTTCTTTGATTGTTGATAATAGGATGTGTGGAAGCTGCTGCAGTGGGCATGTAGTAATGAAGTGGATGTTGCAAGAAAGATTGCAGAGAAGTTTTGTCAATCAGTGGAGAAGGAGGTGAGAGTTTTCACAATACTGTTGATTATGTGTGAAAGATGTTTTTGTGTTGTGCATGCAGTCTGGTCGCACTTTACTTCACTTTGCTGCTCAACTTGATGATCGTGAGGCAGTCGAGTGTCTGTTGGAGAAGAAGGCTGATGCAGATGCTAAAGATAAGGTAAACAATAATATGAACTTTATGGTAGGAATATTGTATCTTAAAACAGAACAAGCAGTGGAATAAAGTGTGCAGTGAAGCTTTTTGTTTGTTTGAATGTGACAGTTGTGTTTTACTAAGCAAGTTAGTTGTGCATATGACAATAACACTTCAGTGTTATCTCTTGTCATTGTTCTAATTGCTACACTGTACTGCAAGGTCACATTATACATACACTAGTCCTATCCCACCTAATGGGTGGTAGCAATCTATCTTTACAGGTCACATTTCCTCAAAGAAGGCGCACCTTCTGTGACACACGCACGCACACAGAATTGGCCTGGTGAGCTGGCTTACTCTGACTGCAGCGGGTGCAACTTGCACTCTACCAGTTGTGGCAATTAGAGGATGAAGCTAATGAAGCCGTCATATTCAACATATATGAGCATTAAATGTCTCTATCGTGAGTAAATGTGAAAGGAAAGAACAGATGTCAGTCAGAGGACCAAGATGGAAAGTTGGTAGGAATGCGGGCTTTAGCAAGCACGTTTGCCACAGAAGAGAGGGCCTTGCCATTCAGTTGTATGTATCGTTGGTAGCAGTCTGAAGACCAACGACCGAGAGTTTTGATCAGCCAATCTGGCAGGCCAGCAGCGGCTGCAGTTGTTGCTGCTCCCATCCAGAAGCTATGACGCGTAGTGGTCTTTGTTGTACCCCAATTTGTGTATCAGAGACCGAAGCATAGAGGTAAGATGCAGGGCAGTGAGAAAGGACCCGTCTGCGTGTGCAAATTGCGGTAGATCCGATTCTCTAGGACGGGCCAGGTAGTTTTTCAATGCCTTTACTGGACAGACTGAATGATGTGTCTGTCTAAGAAATAAGTTGACACCCAAGCGGAACGGGTCCATTTTAGCAGGGTCGATGTGCAGCCGATACCCATTGCCGTCGGTTGTGAGATCAGAGTGTACCAGAGTTTGGTTCTTGTCACAATTGCTGACGCTCGGAGTCGTAAATTCCGAGCACCGAAGAAAGCCAAAGAAGGCCGTGGTAAATGCGGCCCAGTACATCTGACGGTCATTGGTTGATAGGTCAAGACGTTCTTGCAGCACTGATTTTATTTGACTGATGATCTTGATAGTGATTGGAAGGCGAGGTTTTGGAGGTAATCGAAGTCCGTGCCATCTGATGCCTCGGAGGACGAGGGGAAGGCGAATAGAAGTTGCTACAGGGTCTGGCATGCCTGCAAGTTGATGATGGTGTTTGATGCCAGCCAGGTATACCTTCAGTGTCTGGTACTGCACTTCCGAAGCTGCTGACACGACAAACTCGACGAGAGATGCTCTGAGGCTGTGAACAGTGACCACTTCCTCTGTTTGCAGAACCCCGTATACCGTGACACGATTGTGTTGTAGGTGTGTCATGATGAGGCAGCGATGCTTTTGTTTAGAAAGAATGTTTCTGCTGGTCCGGGAGACCAATGGTGAGAGCTTTCGCAGGCAGTGGAGTTGGCCGTGGTGCAGCCTGATGTACCAGTTCATTAAACTTGGGCATCTGTGCGTGAGACAATGCGTCAGCAATTACATTAGATGCGTCTGGAATATGTCTAATAACGGCAGTATAGTTATTGTTTGCCGCCGTAAAAACAAGCAACGGGAAAGTGCCATAAGATTGGGGCAGTGGGATGAGCCGTGTTGCCATAAGTCGACTACGGTCTAGTTGTCATAGTGGAATAAAACCCGTTTGCCTGACCAATGCTTGCTTCACGTCAAACAGGCTACGACGACTGAATATCTGGTCTGAAGAAGTTTGAGGATGAGAGAATGAAAAATTAGAAGAACGACGACACATACACCAGCAAATGGCTCAAGGAGTAACTACAAGTCAATATGTATGCGTCATCTGTCATCGCAATTGTCATTCTTGTATTGGTTTCTATACACATGAACAAGCACACAAGCGATAGTTAAATTCTAATCAGTAGAGAAGTCGTGAAAATGTGTGTGTTTGGGGGGGGAAGCGGAGCAGATGGTAGAGCATTGGTGATGACATCCGGAATCTTGTATTATGTGATGAGTTGAAGGTTCGATCCTGGTGGAGGCGACACTGTCGCAGTTTTCTTGAGCAAGAAACTCACCCACACTTGCTTTTCTCGACTCAGGAGTATAAATGAGTACCTGGTCATTGACTGGGGTGGACAAGACCGCTGGCTTGGCAGCAACATCATGCAGCAGACAGGTACATGTGGGCCTTGGTGTCCTGTCCCAGAGCTGTGCCACTGTCAGTGCCCCTGGATGACTCTGGCCAAGCTCCAGGTGGATTGTAGCGCTAGCCCCAAGACTCCACGTAGCGAATGGAGGCCCTGTCTCTAAAGGCAGGGGAGCTATCTTCGCAACTGACCTCAAAATTGGCGTCAAGAGACGTAGAGGGCTTAACATTTGTCCATGTGTGTGTGTGCGTGCGTGTGTGTGTGTGCATGTGTGTGTGTGGGTTATTTCTCAGTGTGCATGCACAGTAGAAATATACGTATTGTAGCTGTCCTGTGTTTGTTGCACTGACCTTAGAATGCAGACTTAGGCATTTGCCACTTTTTGGTGCTTTTATTTTATTTTTAAATGTTACAGAGTTACTAACACTTGTGAAGTCATGTTGTGATATTCTTACTAACTCATTACAATTGTATGTGTGATAGGATGGCAAGAAGCCTTTTGATTTTGCTGTGATAAGAGGTCACATGTCAACAGCTAATCGGTTGTTTTCAATAATGCAGTCAGTTGAAGATGTTGCATTAGAGGTGAGTAACAGTTGTCTTACAGCATAATGAGTGGATACAGTTTGGTATTTTTGTTTGTATTTCCTTTTATGGAATTGATTTGTGACATTGATTCTCTTTCTTTGATTGTTGATTATAGAATGTGTGGAAGCTGCTGCAGTGGGCATGTAGGAATGAAGTGGATGTTGCAAGAAAGATTGCAGAGAAGTTTTGTCAATCAGTGAAAAAGGAGGTGAGAGTTTTGACAATACTGTTGATTATGTGTGAAAGATGCTTTTTGTGTTGTGCGTGCAGTCTGGTCGCACTTTACTTCACTTTGCTGCTCAACTTGGTCATTGTGAGGCAGTCGAGTTTCTGTTGGAGAAGAAGGCTGATGCAGATGCTAAAGATAAGGTAAACAATAATACAAACTGTTGTTAACATCACTCTTAATACACTACTGTGTTGTAAGCAACATGCCCGCTAGTTGCGATATCGCATAGACACAAGACAGTGTTTGCTTCAATAGGGCGTGCCAGGTTGTGAGGGATATGTGAACAGTGGGTTAATTAACCAGAGTGGTCATCTCACACACGAACTCCGACAAGTGGTGTGGTTCCAAAAGGTCACTCAGGGTGACATATATGATCAATTTGTGAGATCAGAGCATAATAGCGTTTGGTCCTTGTCACAATTGCTGGGGCTCTAAGCCATAAATTCCGAGCACCGAAGAAGGCCGTGGTAAATGCGGCCCAGTACTTCTGACGGTCGTCGGTTGATAGGTCAAGACGTTCTCGCAGCGCTGATTTCATTTGACTGATGATCTTGATAGTGATTGGAAGGCGAGGTTTTGGAGGTAATCAAAGTCCGCGGCCTTTAATGCCTCGGAGGACGAGGGGAAGGCGAATAGAAGTTGCTGCGGGGTCTGGCATGCATGCGAGTTGATGATGATGTTTGATGCCAACCAGATATACCTTCAGTGTCTGGTACTGTACTTCCGAAGCTGCTGACGCGACGAACTTGACAAGAAATGACTCTGAGGCTGGGAACAATAACCAATTCCTCTGTCTGCAGAACTCCGTATACCGTGACACGCCTGTGTTGCAGGTGTGTTCTGATGAGGCGGCGATTCTTTCGTTTAGAAAGATTGTGGCTGCTAGGAGACCAATGGTGAGAGCTTCCGCAGGCAGTGGAATTGGCCGTGGTGCCAATGCATGGAACTTGGGCATCTGTGTGCGAGACAATGCGTCAGCAATTACGTTAGAAGCACTCGGAATATGTCTAATAACGGCAGTATAGTTATTGTTTGCTGCTGTAAAAAAACAAGCAACGGACGAGTGCCATGAGATTGGAGCAGAGGGGTGAGCCGTGTTGCTATACGTCGACTACGCTCTGGTTGTCACAGTGGAATAAAACCCGCTTGCCAGACCAATGCTTACCTCACGTCAAATAGGCTATGACGACGGCAAACAATTCTTGCCATGCTATAGACTTCCCTGATTCAAGCATCTGGTGTGACTGCCAGTCACTGTGGAACCAAGCTCCACTGTAGTATGTGCCAAAATTGTGTGAACCGGATGCATCTGTGTAGAGCTCCATGTCTGCGGCGGCAGAGAGATGGACATCCAGCATCATTGCCACCCCATTCCAGGACGGAGAAAGCAATACTACCATTGGAAATCCTTCCTAGTTTTGCTGTTAATGTAGACATGGTGATGACTCAATCGGACAGATGGTGTCAGGTTGATGAGTCGTCGTAGAAAATTCAGCCGGTCTTCTTCTGAGCTGAGCAGTCTTCTGAATCTTGTTTCTAAGGTCCCATTTCATGCAGTACTTTTCAGAAGTTTCTTGATTTCTGTGTTCCCCTAGCACCACAAAAGCTACTGCATGGGCGGTTAGAGTGTTCGACACATGGAGAAACAAGCAGCCAAGGGGCGGTACGTGCATGATCTGCATGTTATGAACAACAGAGAAATGAACTACTGGCTTGCACCGTTTGTGCATGAATTTCCAGGCAAGATGGAAAGCCGTATCCACCTTCTACCATTCAGCAGATTGTAGCTGGTTTACAGCGTTCTGTGCGCGAGTATCATTCTGTTACGGGACGCGTAACCACGGTTAATTTTTGTAGAAGAACGACTCTCAGGTTAGTTTCCTCAGGTCTGCACTTGTATTGTTTGTTCTGGCTGACAGATATGTATGTAGTAGCCTAATTGTTATTACAAACACTTTTTATGTTTGCACTTTGGTTCACATCTTGATAAACCTGTAGCCACAGACAGTTATACGGCCCGATTTATTGACCAGTCAATATGTAGTCGAAGTAGGATATATCACTTATTGTAGCACCCTAGCTTCGTCGGCGCCAATCAGTGTCCAGTATTCGCTTACAATAAGTGACATTCCACTTTCTCTGCATATTGACCGGTCAATAAATTGGGCCGTATAACTGCCTGGGGCTACAGGTTTATCAGGACGTAAATTGTTTGTACAAGGATATCAACACCTGAGCTGGGCGCTACAAAGCTGGTTATAGATCTTCTGGCAAGTGTGTAAACGAATACTTCCCGCTGCACCAGCTTGTTAGCACTTGGGCTTCGCCCTCGTGCCAACTCATGGGTGGAGCGGGGTGTATTTCGTTTATACACTCGCCAGCGGTCTATAACCTCTACTTATAAGCGAATACTGGAAACTGATTGGTGCTGACGAAGCTAGGGTGCTACACATCTTAAAACAGAGCAAGCAGTGGTGTGGAGTGTGCAGTGAAGCTTTTGTTTATTTGTACTTGACAGTTATGTTTTAGTAAGCAAGTTAGTTGTGCATATGACAATAACACTTCAGTGTTATCTCTATGAGATTACCATTGTCATTGTTCTAACTGCTACACTGTACTGCGAGGTCACATTATACATACACTAGTTTTACCCGCCGTATGGGCGGTAGCAATCTATCTTTACACGCCACATTTCCTTGAAGAGAATGCACGTTTTGTGACACACGGATGCACGCACGCAGAATCAGCCCGGTGAGCCGACTTACTCCACCTGCAGCGGGCGCATCTTGCACTCTACCAGTTGTGGCAATTAGAGGATGGCGTACAGTGGCTGGCGAGCTCACGTTACATCCTATACTCAGTTAATTGAACAAACAAACTCCCGCACATTTCGTTTCAGGCCTGCAAAGTCTCGTTTTGGGCCACCGGAGGCAGTCTAGGCGAAATCCGTCTCGACTGTTCGTCTCCGACGGCCAAACTCAGCCGGCTGCCACGCTTTGCGATGATCAGAGAGCGGCGATGTGTCGATCAGCGCGTTACAGACATCTGGACATCAATGTGGACAGACAGATGGAAGTGTGGATTGGCGTATTATAGTATAGGATGTATACTTACTAAAACTCACATGAAGCATCATACTGAAATCATATTTTCTTTGATAACATTCTCTGTCTTTTTATTATTCACAAACTTTGGTATTGACCATCTTATCTTATTTGTGTGTTTATGTTGTCAGGATGGTAAGAGACCACACCAACTGACTGATGGTAAACTGAGAAGACGACTGAGGAAAGCAATAGTGAGACGTTTATGTAGTGAGATATGGTGGTATGTGTAGAATGGATGGGTTGTATTGTCAGGATGAACAGAAGTATGCTGTTCTGTATGCTGAGGGCACAGTGAGGCCAGAAATCATAAAATTGTGTTTCATTGGTAAAGAAGGAGCAGGAAAGACGACACTCATTGAGGCTCTCAAACGAGGATTGTTGAAGTGGATTTTTGCAAATGAGAATCAAGCAGATGACCCAAAATGTGAAGAGGAACGCACAATTGGTATCAACGTGATGACAGTCGATATTCCAGGAGTGGGTCGCGTGTCGGTGTGGGACTTTGCAGGTCAAGGGCAGTTCCACAAAACACACGGCCTTTTCTTTTCCTCCAACTCATTCTTCATCCTGCTAGTGAGTCTAGTGAGAGGAGAGGAAAGACAACTGTGCAGTGTTGAGGAGTTGCTAGAAGAGCTTCAGTATTGGCTCTCATTTCTCAGAGCCATTTTAGATGCAGAGTTTATACCCACAGTGTTGATAGCTGCCAGTCACATAGATTACTGTCCAGGGCGTTATGGTGTCTTGCAGCGTGTGGTCAATCGCATGTGTGAGCTGTTCAAAGGCAAGATCAACATCATTGAAGTTTGTTTTGTTCTCGATTGCAGGAGGAGCAGGTCACCTGAAATGAAAGAACTAAAGAAAGTTCTCTGTGATGTGAAGCAGCAGTTGCAGCAGGTGATTGATTATAAGAAGAAGTAGTTGAAAATATTTCCTACTGATAAAGATATTTATGTTTCAGTCTGCTCCTCTGTATTCTCGTCTTTGTCAACCAGTCGTGTCCAAGTTGCTTCCTTCTCTGCGTAAGAAACAAGAAGATCCGTTCATGGAGAAGGTAATGCTCATGGAGATGATTGAGCAGGAAGCATGTCCAGGACAAGAGAAGAAGGTTGTAGAGAAGGTAGTTGATTTTTTAGATGATTCAGGAGAGGTGAGACGACTAACAGATGTTTAGTTGTTGTACTTGTGTATGTTTGTGTAATATTGTTGTGATGTGTGTTTAGATTGCTGTTGCCGGTGATGTGGCAGCTCTCAATCCTGCATCTCTACATCATTATGCCATCGGTCCTCTCATTGCTTCTGAGGATTTCAAGTGGCACGTCAAGTCTGAAAGGAAGGATGGCACAGTAACAAGAGAAGAAGCAGAAAAGTCAATCAGTGATTTCCAGAAAGATAAGAAGATTCACATTCAACTCAATACAGATACGATTCTTGCAATGATTAAATCTCTTGGTATCTGCTTCAAAGTGGAAGGCAGAGACGACACGTACATGTTTCCAGCTCTCTTGCCTCCTAAGGATCTGTCTGTCATGTGGAAGAGAGAGGAGAGTAAGAAAGTGTATGTCGGTCGACGTCAAGTTTGCAGCAGCCAGACAACCATCTTCAGCCCGTCTGCATTTGGCATGTTTCAATCTAAAGTTTATGCGACGATAGATACAGAAGCAAGGCTGTGGAGAAATGGACTGATTGTATCACAAGGTGATTCTATTCATTGTCATGTTGAATGTTTGGTTGCCATGGTAGATCCTGTTCGTTCTGTCGACTTTGTATGTCGTGGAGGTAAGGCTACAGAGGTAAAATGCATTTGCCTGATCAACACTGTCATGTCTCTTTGGAGAGATATGTTAGACAGATACAGTCCAGGCACTGAATATGAGACTGAATATCTGAGCAGAAAGCATTTAGAGGAACACAAAGAACTGAAACAAGTTGCTGTTTATGCTGAAGAGAAAATCCAGAAAGCAGTAGCAACAGGAGAAGGAGCAAATGCTGTTGTAAAACAAGTAGTTGGTGATGATCAAGTGGTAGAAAGTCTTGGTGACCTGCTTGTCATACCAACTGAACACTCTAATGTTACTGTGACATCTGATATGAAAATGAATGTTCTAAAAGAATTAGGACTGGAAGAAACTTCTCATTTCAGTCAAAGCTACCAAGCAGGTAAATTGGTTCTTACATTTACATGAGATTGTAATGAATGCTGAATTTATTATTAAAATGCATACTTGGTTGTAATCCAATGTTCTTATTTCTATTACTTTGTTCCTAACTGATCTAGGTTTATCTCACACTAGCGAGGTGCATATTCTACACATGGGCTGCATGCAAGAGCATGCAACAGTGATAAGAAGGCATAGATAATTAATTACCATTTTATTTATCTACAGAATGATGAGTTTTGCCTTCTGAAGATTTATGATAGAGATAAACTTGAAGTTCCAGATCTAACTAAATATTATGGCCAGCAAGACTTGACTGGAAATTGACATCTGCAGTAGTCAAAGAAGTGGACAGATTCAGCTGTAGAGAGTAGAATTTTGGGAAGGAAAGCGTGTTGACGTCCTGGCTCTTTAATGGTTTTTAGTTCTAATCATTTTGTTATTAGCCTCCAAACTGCACAGCGAGTGCCATTCAGAGATTTGGTGTAAGCCTTTTAGATGTAACTAGTACTGTGAAACACTTACTGTGTATACTCATGTCATGAGAGAACATTGTCTGTGCAGCACTTAATCTGAGTTAGTTACTTATTAAAGCGCAATCAGGATGTCAGTATGAAAATGTCAATACGATTGAAGATGGGAGGGGCATATCTTTTATAGTAATTGTCTTAGCTGCGTGATACAGTGCCAGAAGAGCATGTGGCACATGAGAGAATAACCTATGTTGTAAATATGTGTGTAAATATGGGTGTCATGTCAAGGATTCTGTTCTAAAGGTGAGACAAACTACAACACACTACTCTATCAACCTTCACTGCCATTATGTGATTTGAATGAAGTTTGAAACTTTTGGAATTGTAGTGAACAGCTAACTCATCTGTTTAATTGCTGCATGACAATTTTATTGTGTCGAGCATCAAGTTTGAGTTAATGTGTATATTTTCTAATTGTGTCAATTGATTTGTATGTGAACCACTAAAGTAGACAGGTAAACCATGTTCTAGAAACAACTGAATCATTGTGTTATCCAATACAAGCTATCCATCACTGGTGTCCATACACATGCATGCTAATTCAATGTGTGTGTCTATATCACGTGATATGTTGTGTGTGTAGGAAACATGCCTGACTTTATTTCTATAAGAAATGCTGTTGCTAACCACTACAGTAGCAAGTGGTATGAGATTGGGCTGATGATATTGGAACTCACCGATGATGAGATTAGAAGAGCAACATATGACATACCTTCTCTTACTGGTAAATTACTTGCTCTCATTGAGGCAAGGAGGACGAAAGTTGGAGGAGAAAAGACAGCAGAGGACTTGTGGAGTATGGTTTGTAATAGCTGAAGAAATGGATGGTACTGTACATGAAGAAAGGAGGTGAACTTGTGTATGTGAATGTTAATAAATTGCTTGAAATTAACAAAATTTGTTGTTAATATTAGGAATACAAAATGTGAATACCAACATGTGAGAGGCAAATCTACTTCTACTTCCATCGTATCTCTTGAGACTGCATTATAGTGGACACTTTATAGTTACTAATTAACAGAAATTGCTATAAATAGAATTTAAAAAAAATTGAAATTGATAGATAAATGACACAAAGAAAAATTTTCTCGTACTCTCAAACGTTTGTTCTGGCCGGATACAATAATATTCAAAACTGCCGAGATATTTACAGTAATCTCATTTTTCTGGGTATACTCTAGATCTCCCGGATATCCGGGGTTTTCCGGAAATTGACCGAAAACATTTATCTACGATTTCTCGGTAAGCTCACCACCTAACCGTTTCGCACCCAAAAGCGTTGCCATGTGAGTCTGTCAGTGCAGTATTGGTCAGCCGACGCGCGCGATGCTCACTTCGCCTCTCGTCACATTTTGCCACGCCCTGTCACGTCTGTGCGTGCAGGTTTTGTCCGATCTCAGCTCGATCGTGCTCAACGCCGCCTTTACTAACTACAATGCGTGTGTGTTTGCTTATGGACAGACAGGCGCCAGCAAGACGTTCTCGATGATGGGATGGGAGGGAAACGCCGGGCTGATGCCGCGTAGGGTAGATGTTCCTAATTGTGGACATTCCCCGGTAATTTGAGTGTTACAAACACTCTTTCTCTGGTAACCTGCAACGGAGAGAGAAGAAAACATGTCTGCTGTACGCACCAATGTCTAAGCTTTGGAACAATACCTGTACGACTAGAATCGCACGACGTCTGCTAGCGCACTAGCAAAATATACGGGATAACGTCTGTGAACAGCTCAACCGGGGGGGGTTCCTAATTGTGGACATGTTTTTCTCCGCGACAGAAAGCGACTGGGTCTGAGTAACAGCTGGACTAGATACCTGAATGGTTGCCTCACAAGCTGCCCCTGTCAAATAGAGCATGGTAGAAGCATGGAATTCACGGTAATACCATGGTTTCCATGCTTTTGAGCATGGTAAAAGTATGGTTTTCATGGTATTACCATGAATACCATACTTTTCATGGCATGGTACAAGTATGGTTTTTATGGTACACCATGAGTTAACCTGAGTCAAAATTAAGCTTTCTTGGCATGGTGATAGCATGGATAACACGGTATACCAAAAATATCTTACTTTTCGTGGCATTGCACTTAGACATGATTGCATTTTATAGTATGTATGTATGTATGTATGTATGTATGTATGTATGTATGTATACACACACACACACACACACACACACACACACACACACACACACACACACACACACACACACACACACACACACACACACACACACACACACACACACACACAATTCTAGCTATGAAGTAGACAGTACGTTTGCTCTTTATACACACACGTGTTTTGCCTATATATATAGCTACGTACATGGCATGATACAAAATTAATTAAGAAGTGTAACATAATTAAAAATTGCTTGTCGTGTACGTGTATCAAAGATGGCAATGATCGTAATCTATGGAATACATTCTTAAATTACTGCATAATAAATTAATGCAGTTCTCGTATACTTAGTAGTATGACAGTTAGTCAAACGTCATTTCAATAGTTTTTGTGCTCATGATCTCGTGTAGTAGTATTAGTGTGTGTGTGTGTGTGTGTGTGTGTGTGTGTGTGTGTGTGTGTGTGTGTGTGTGTGTGTGTGTGTGTGAGTGTGTGTGTGTGTGTGTGTGTGTGTGTGTGTGTGTGTGTGTGTGTGTGTGTGTGTGTGTGTGTGTGTGTGTGTGTGTGTGTGTGTGTGTGTGTGTTGCTTTCAGGGTCTAAATCTGCAGACAATATTTTTGTAGCTCTGCTGGTTGGTATATATAGTTTTAGTAGCTGCTTCTCAGAGATTTGGAGCTTTGCAATTAACCTGCATTCAAATACAGTTATGCTTTATCATCAGACTTTTTTCCATACATCTAGACACGCACGTTTAGACAGTTTTTGTCGAGAATTGCAACAACGACAAGTCAAACCTGTTCAGACTATACTGGAAAATATCAATGAAATTGTGCATTTGATGATCAAGAGTCACGATCTATACTTGTCTCTTCCCTCTGAATTTCCGCAATCTTTTAGAGACCAAAAAGGAAGCCTCAGCGACTGTCTTTGCTAATTTGTCCGCCTGCATGTACACGACAGGCAGTCATAATTTCTCAAAATGGTTTGGCTGTTGAGTAACGTAGGCATATGTTTCGGTAGGAATGGTGTTCATGTACATGACTTTCTCTATCACGTCTTCTGCACTGACAATGTAAGATCTAGAAGAAAGATACAAATTATGTAAATCAACTAGTGTGCATGCAGTAAGTTAAAAACATCTGATAACAGTGATATTGTATACCTCTCGTTTGCGGGCTGTTTTTCTTGATCTTCGTTAGCATCGGCAGTCGGTCACTAGATAGCGACACCATCGTTTGAAGCTCATCCACGACTACGTACACTCCGTTGATCTGTCTAGAATAAAGGAATTTCTTTATGATTGCAATAGACGAACTGCGAAGTAGGACGACAAAGGGTTCTCTCTTGATGTGCCTCTCGTAGGTGACAGCGTAAAAGACTTCACCGTTATGTAAGATGCGAGACACTTCCTCTAGCTCTCCACAATTGGAATCTAACTCCTTTACTGCATGGTACAGGTTGCTGCTCAAAATTGCGGGCTTACATGGTGGGAAAATGTTGCAATATTTGGTTCTGAAAAATAACAGATGTGCAATATTGCGTGTACCGCACGAGTTAGCGAAAGATAGTACCTAGACTGCAAAAGTCGCGTATGCAATTTCGAATAGGGGAGGGACGTCGTCATGTCTTGAATGAATGCGTTTGACGCAGGATCGTCACACGAATCTGCTACACAATCTCTTACGTTCGCCTGCCACGTCGACATTGCTCTCACAATCTGCAATATAGGTCTGCTGTCTTGATATTGACAATGAGTATGCTCATGCAGCAGATTTCTCACCTGATGACACACGTCTCCTGTTCCGTGGCAGAACGTCTTTTTATCCATCCATTCAAATCCTCAAAATTAAAGCATGAATGGGTCCACAACGGTCCCCAGTTTGTCACTTGGTCGGAGAGGTGACAAAGATTGTGGACGTTGAGACCGCAGAAGTTCTCTCCTGCATGGATAGATCAGTGTAAAACTTATATAAATTGCAATAGCATACCTACAACAAATTATGTTGTATTACATGCAACATGCAGTATGATTGTATCGTAGCGTTCATGCAGATATCTCTATTGCCAACTACTATAGAGTTGTAAACATATTAATTAAACTATCGCAGTAATCAAACTGAGCTTCCTATAGTTAGAGATACTGTCGGTTACAAACTTAGAAAATAAACTTGTAAGCTAACTTACCATAAATGTCTCGAGCTTCCTAATAGAAGTCGTTCAAGACAACTTCCGCTCTCCTAACCATTTCTTCGCTGATCTTAGCAGCAAGAAGTAAATGCATGCCTTCAGCCAAAAGAGCAAAATTTCGCAAATATTTTGCTGGCAACATGCCTTGAAAACATGGAATGCCGTAGTACAGCAGCCAAGATCGGTACTCTGATGCTATAGATAGAAGAAAACACGCATAGTTGATCATTACGACATACTCGCATTTAGAAAAAGATGCTAAATTGATGAAGAGAATATTTTATTTGGTTTGATTATCACTTACATACTAGGATGTTACTATGTAGTTTGCAGAAATCAACATTTTTGGCAGCATTGGAATGGCAAAGTAATTGTCATCTTACCCTTCCAATTAGGTGGCCATTTACCAATTTCTCGTGGCAAACGCCGCACGAAATCTGGAGGGTGGATATTCTTTAGCCTTTTATCTACAGACTCAATCTACAGAGATAAAACAAGTTTTATAGAAATGCATAAATAAACAAACGGATAGATTGAAGTACATCTAACCTCATCTCTGATAAAATATGGACAGCCTCTGCTTGAAACATCTGTACATGTCCAACGGTGGAGTAAACTTTTTGTCACTCCCAACAGCACGCAATGCATATAGTCAATGACTGCGGCAGTGACTGGGTAAAAATCGTTTAATAAGAGAAGTGGAGAGGCCGACTTTATTCCTTTAACCTGCAAAAATTAAATAGAAGATCTTGCATGAACATCTACCTTGTCGCCATGCGAGACCTATCGTACTGTTCGACTACAAGTAACTGCATGGTGGGCGTTGCGTACAAAACTTTCATTAGTTCTCTTCTGAAGAGCTCTATTAAAAGGGATGGCATGTACGTGGCCTCGCCCTCTAGCAACCTGACGACCCGGCTCTTCACATACAAGGCAGCTGAACTTGCCATTGTGATGATTCATGCAAAGCATGTCAGCTTTGACTGGCAAGTCTGCCGTACACACTAGTGCGTTGTCGCTGCAAGTCACTCCTTCTTCCAGACCACATGGCACAAATTTCAAACCTGTATTGTACAATTTGCTGAAAATCCGCCGTAAATTATATCAACTCAATTAAATCATCTAGTAATACCTGTTTGCGAAAGATCATTCATATTGCGTATGAATAGCGTCAACATAGACGTTAGAGGGACCTTGCCTTGGCCTTACCACAGTCCACACAAGATCGTATTTCTTCTCAAGAACCTAAATATTTTTTACTAATTAATATCTAAATGTAATTTATTAAATAAATAATTTTAATTAATAATATTCGAACTGTTCGTTATTTTTCATGTTTTAGATGAGACTAGCAGAGACTCGCTAATCTCATTCGGAAGGAATAAATTAGTGCAGTGCATGAATGTAGAAAGATACACTACAAGTATTTACACAGTAACACACTAGTACGCAAGACTAATTTGTAATCGAATCAAATAATGATAGAGTTTAAGCTAACGCTTGAATTTGTATACCTCAGGTTTGGCGAAAGCTCATTCATAATAGCATACAAGGGCCAGATTTTTGTAGCGGATGACTTGTACAGCTGTACTCCGTCGCAGTTGAACAGTAGCGAAATAACGTTGTTTTTTGCTAGGGACAAGTTCATAATTTCCTTGTAGCAATTGCCATTTCGAATGTCACACCTATTGCTACTCAAATTTTTCACAATGTCTTTCCAAATGTCCTTTTCTAGAAAACAACGATTTTGAATGGCGTTAATTAATATTTTTTGATATGTAAATAATTGTTCGTACTCTCAAGAAGACTCCGTAATTGTTCTTCTACGGACGTTACTAAAACAAAAGATTTCCTTCTACGAAAACACTGCTCGTCCTCTCCACCTTTGTAGCGTAAGCTAAGAGTGTATACAATAATGCAAATGTTAATTTAATTGTATCAGTCCAGAAAACGCTACACATGAACACTCTCTCGCACGTACATACACACACACACACACACACACACACACACACACACACACACACACACACACACACACACACACACTCACACACACACACACACACACAAAACACACACGCACACACACACACAAAACACACACACACACACACACACACACACACATTACACACGCACACGCACACGTACACGCACACGCACGCACACACACACACACACACACACACACACACACACACACACACGTGCATGGATGCATGGCCACACACAAAACTAACATAACTAGTAAATGCTCGGTTAGCATTGTGTTTGACGAGCGATGGTGTTCTATCTTTACCTATTGAGTGATAATTCGTGTAACAATGGTTGCGTTACGTGGCAATAGTTTCTGTCAAACAAACGCGGTAACTAAGGAAACAGACTTTCAGTTGCTCTTCTATAGTATTTGGCGTTCAATTATCCGAATTGGGCGTTCAATTATCCGATTCAGGCGTTCAATTATCCGTTCCTTACGGCTGTTGTGCAATATCATGGAAAACTGAATAACTTATATAGTCTGCGGTTGGGCAGCTGCTCAAATATCATCATTCATCAGCTGTATAGACGCAATAATTTGTAATTAATCTTGACTTTAGCGTGAATTTTTAGTGTGTGTTGTAGGATATCTTTCTTTGGACTAATCTTGGTGTCCCACGTTTCCGCGGAGGCCTAACTAAGCTGTTGTGAGCGAACTAAATCTACATATCTAGGAAGCCTACAACAACGGTTTTATCCCGTCAATCGTGGTGTAATTCGCATATTTTGTAAACCGCGCGTCCTGCGTGATACCATGCAACAGTCCATCATGCGTCTTAGCAGGTTTTTAGCTAATCAAGAGCTCGAATTTCACTACTTCGCCTTCTCACTTTTCTTGAATCAATCATTTATTGGTCAGCTGAAACGTGAGTGAGCATCATAAAAAGACGTCATGAAAGAAATGTGCGCCGTTTTGACTTTACGTATCAGTCTGAAACAATTATTTCTATAAATTTAGTACTTCTAAGACAGAAAACATTGGATAATTGAATACCTGAGTCGGATAATTGAATGCCCGAATCGAATAACTGGACGCCCAAATCGGATAATTGATTGCCTGAATCGGATAATTGAACGCAAAATACTATAATCGTCTTCAATTTTTCGTTCACGCTTCAATTGTCTCACTGGTTTACTAAGATAGTCGCGTAACAATGGTCATAATTTCTGTCAATGTAACGCGCGGAAACTCAAAAAACAGACTTTTCTCTTCTTTTAGCTTTTCCTTTCCATCCCGTTTGTCACGTATCAGTCTCCTTTGCTCTTTAGTCGCGTAATGGAGCAAAATCGAGAGTCGTTTTACTCTTCTCGCCAAAAAATTACAATTAAGTCGACCCCTCGAAAAGGGTCCCTTGCTTCAATTTTAGCGCATATGTTACGGAGTCAAAATTGCATTCATCTGGCATCGTCGTTTTGTCGATCCGCCTTTCCGTTTTGCCGTAAATCCATATGACAAGTGCTGACGTACGCATATAAATATATAAATATATAAATATATAAATATATAAATATATAAATATATAAATATATAAATATACAAGTAAATGCTCGGTTAGCATTGTGTTTGGCGAGCTATGGTGTTCTGTCTTTGCCTATTCTCGTAACAATGGTTGCGTTCCTAGCAATAGTTTCTGTAAAACAAACGCGAGAACTCAGGAAACAGACTTCAGTTGCTCTTCTATAGTATTTTGCGTTCAATTATCCGTTGCTTACGGTTGTTGTGCAACTAAACTTACATAGTCTGCGGTTGGGCAGCTGCTCAAATATCATCATTCATCAGCTGTATAGACGCAATAATTTGTAATTAATCTTGACTTTAGCGTGAATTTTAGCGTGTGTTGTAGGATAATTTCCTTTGCACTAATCTTGGTGTCCCACGTTTCCGCGGAGGTCTAACTAAGCTGTTGTGAGCGAACTAAATCTACATATCTAGGAAGCCTACAACATCGCCTTGCTCCGTCAATCGTGGTGTAATCCGCATACTTTGTAAATCGCGCGTCTTGCGTGATACCATGCAACAGTCCATCATGCGTCGCAGCGGGTTTTTAGCTAATCAAGAGCTCGAATTTCACTACTTCACCTTCCCACCTTTCTTGAATCAATCATTTCTTGTTCAGCTGAAACGTGAGTGAGCATCTTAGAAAGACGTCATGAAAGAAATGTGCGACTAAAATAATTATTTCTATATTCGGTACTTCTAATTAGAACAGAACATCGGATAATTGAATGCCCGAATCGGATAACTGAACGCCCAATTCGGATAATTGCTTGCCTGAATCGGGTAACTGAACGCTGAGTTCAGATAATTGAACGCAAAACACTATAGTTGTCTTCAATTCTTCGTTCACGCTTCAGTCGTCTCACTCGTTTACTGAGATAGTCGCGTAACAATGATCGCATAGTCACGTGACAATGGTTGCGTAGCAATAATTTCTATCAAAGTAACGCGCCGAAACTAAAAAAACAGACTTTTCTCTTCTTTTAGCTTTTCTTTTTCATTCCGTTTGTCACAAATCAGTCTCCTTTTCTCTTTAGTCGCGTAAGGGAGCAAAATCGAGAGTCGTTTGACTCTCCTCGCCAAGAAATTACAATTGAGTCGACCCCTCAAAAGAGGAATCATGCTTCAATATTTAGCGCATATGTTACGGAGTCAAAATTGCATTCATCTGGCATCGTCGTTTTGTCGATTTGTCTTTCTGTTTTGCCGTAAATCCATGTGCTGACGTACGTATATATATAAATATATAAATATATAAATATATAAATATATAAATATATAAATATAATATATCTCGAGCTCAATTGACATGACAAGAGAAAGGCTCGCTTCGCTCGCCAATAAATATATAAATATACTAGTAAATGAAGCTGTGTTTACACCCTCGCTTCAGAGCTACAAGCGTGTGTTTCTGTGTTTGTGTGCGTGTGTGTGTGTGTGTGTGTGTGTGTGTGTGTGTGTGTGTGTGTGTGTGTGTGTGTGTGTGTGTGTGTGTGTGTGTGTGTGTGTGTGTGTGTGTTATTTGCGCACAAGTTGAGTTGTGTTGCAAAAGGTAACGTTCTTAGCTAGGCATACGGCGTCACGACCTCCGTTTGCGATGTGCAACGACATAATTTGTAATTTGTATTATTTTAATAGCTAACAGTAATTACAGAATCAAACACACACACAGGAATTAAAAATGTAAAGTCATAGTTTTGGCAGAGAAATAGTAACGAACTCCGTCCTTGTTTCCTCCTCCTCTTTCTCCTCCTCTTCCTCCTCCTCTTCCTCCTCCTCTTCCTCCTCCTCTTCCTTCTCCTCTTCCTCTACCTCTGTATACGTGAAAAAACAAATTAAGCACAGTTCCAGACGCTGTGTTATTAATTAATTAGACACACCTCTGTTGCCGACGCCGTTTTGCTGGCTGTGCATCTGTCTCAGTCTCCTTATCCTTTGTAGCCGTCTCTTTCACTAAATCTGCCTCATTCTCCCTATCCGTCTCTTGAATACCTGTCTCAGTCTCCTTAGTCGTCTCTTCCTCCGTAACCGTCTCTACATCTTTCTCCTTAGAATTAGCCGTCTCTTTCACCGTCTGTTTCTTGCAGTTTTTCCCTTTCTTTCTACCCTTTTGTATATCTTGATCCACATCCATGGCATCCATGTGTCTACAATTACCAAACCAAGATCCAATCTCCAGTACGTACCTAGGCGTACACCACACGCGTAGATAGAAAAAGTGCACGTACCTCTCGATGAAGAATGATTCAACCGTCTGATGCACCGTAGTTATATAAGCATCATTTCCCGCACTTTTGAATTCATTCAAAAATCAGCTGACACATTCACTCATTATAATATTTAGAAAATGCATCGAATGAAAACATCGCGTTGAACTTATCTTGCTAGGAACATGTAGCACTTTGTTTGCAAATCTCTAGATGTGTGTTCACTACCAACGCATAGCTACTAAGATCAATTAGGCAATCATGTTCGTTGGTCAGCTCCGCTGCTAGTGCTACTCAGCTGCAGCGAGTAGAAGACGGATCGGATCGAAATGCTACAGTAGTGCGAACCTGAGCGGACGCCGTGCCTGCTAGGTGACCAATAGGATGTAGTCACATGTGATACGCTTGCATTTCATATCCGGGGTGTTGTGACGGAATCTTGTAACCATATTGATGTCTGAAAGCGTGGCGATCGTTTCCGTTTCTGTTTCTACAGTATTGTGCTAATTATTTTTTTACCAAGCGAACTCTATAAAAATAGTTTTTTTGAAACACCATACTTACGCGAACCATTCTGGTCTAGTGTGGACACGTAAGCTAGGATCTGCGAATGATTACCAGCCGAGGTAGATGTCATTTAATTAATTAATTAATTAAAACCGTTCCCATGCATGTATTGAGTTTCCACCCGTCTCGTAAACTGTTTGTACTGTTATGGTCGTCGACTGCTTCTTCCACCGACCGTAGACAGGATAAAAGCCGGCGCTACCACCCCAACGAATTTGTCTCAACTCCTCTTGTCAAGGGTGGTGTAGTCTCGCATAGCCAGACATTCTCCACCTACATCCTTCCGGCGAGATATAGTCTGGGGAAATGCTCAGACAATTCTTGTTCTACACTCCCCACCAATCATGGAGGATACAGACCTCTTTATAGACAGCAGGAGGTATAAGTAGGTGTCACGCAATCGCATTCCGCTCATTTCGCTTGTGTTATGCATGTGAACATACACTAATTAGATATCCTTCACCGATCGACGTTATATCTATTGTCGTGATCTTGTGAGTCTGATGTAAGAAGCATGGGACGTGCTTTTGTTTATACTCATGACGCTCTTTCGCCGTCCGTTAGTCTTATTCAGTTGCTGCTCGTTTTAGCGTGTTGACGGGTCGAGGGACTAAAAACGCCTCTCGATCAAGCAGCATGATCATCATGGCTGTGGGAATTCACGCTTTTTTCTGTCTCATTATTGCGCTGCTGTGTTCGACACGCTATTCGAAGTCCACAAGACTGCAAACTATCTACAGTAAAAAGTGTACGGTACTTTCTACGGAACTCATTGAATCATGTGAACCAGATCCCTAGTGCTGTCTATAGTTGACCAATTCTAGACTTTCAACTGGTACATCCATACAAAACTGAAAGGAAAACTGAGGTTCATGCATACGCCATTCCCACTCTTAGCCTGCCCATTAGAAAACGTGTATTAGTAAGCCAAAGTACAGTAGATGGCAGCTGCCATCTAATCCCTGCATCAGTTACGTGTTCATTGTAATCAACATACTTGAATAGCATAGCACAATACTTTAATCCTCAGTCAACATAAATGCATTCAGCAGCTGCCAACACCACCTCTGAGTAACTCGGCAACATACTAAGAACGCAACCATTAGCTGTCACAATTCATGCAACAAAAGGAGGCTGTAGTTCCACACAATTGCTATAGAAACAATTTTAACAATTATTGTACTACTCAGTACTGTATCATCATAGTCTGTGACATCAACAATGTAGTGTGGAAAGTACAGTAACTGCACCAGTCAAGTTAGCCAGCACAAGATGCTGTTACACGTGTACAGTACCATCAAGGAGGTGTGACTGGATTTTGACAGACACCCACAGAGGGCACAGACCATTGATGCATCTTAAATGGCTTCTCAGTAGCATGTTGACCGAGCAGCAGTTGTCACAACAGGAACAGGAACAGGTGCAGTCACAGGCAACAGTTCAGCAGCAGTAGTAGCAGTAGGAGTAGGTGCAGGAGCGGGAAGAATCGGCTGTGGGGCAAAACGACATTCGCAAAACAACTGTACCAGTTGACGTGTGATAGCAGTGTGAAAGTCAAGATGAGACATCTTTGTATCGGGATTAAGCTGTTCAAATAGAAGGATGCTATTGACTATGCAGTGTCCACAACGTTATAAAGAAAAACATATTATTATTATTGAATTGTTGCTCACGTGACCGGTTAAGCTCGATTGTTGATCTTTTTCTCATCTTGGCATACATCTCACCAGTACTTGATAAGCCAACAATGCGACAATATGAAAGAAGAAAGAACTTGAGCTGATAAAAAGTTCCATAAGAAAAGTTGAACAGATCTTGTAGAATAGGAGGATCGTGTCAGGTGAGAGGTCACGTGGGACTTCCCAGTACAGAATGTTGAGGTTGAGAGGTGCTGTAAGTCACATAAAAGTGTGTCAAAATTGTATCTTTCTTCCAATACTTCAAACACCTGTACGACACAGCTGAAACTGAGATGTCAGTAACACTCAATTATAGCATACATCTCACCAATATTTGATAAGCCAGCATTGTAACAATATCAAAGAGGAAAGAGCTTGAGCCGACAAAGTCCATAAGAAGAGTTGATCAGATTCCATTGTATATGCCAAAATGTTGCCAAATAGACCCAATCAAATTAGCTCCTCTCCAATATTTCAAAGACAACTCTACAACACAGAGACAGTTGCATATCAATAATACTCAATTACATGTAGCATATATCTCACCAGTATTTGATAAGCCAGCAGTAACAGTATGAAAGAGGAAAGAATTGAGAAGATAAAAATTCCATAAGAAAAGTTGATCAGATTCATAATAAAAAGTTTATGAAATTTGTGTGAGTAAATACTTGCTGATTACATTCGGCAAGTGTTGTGAGACCTCTGGCTAGCATGGATCGATCAGGGTTCTGCCCGCGGTAGTCGGAGGTGGTCAGGCCCGACCATCACTCAGCAAACACCGACCATCATTCCACATGTTCCGACCATGCTAGTGGTTTACTTGCTGCAATGGATGGCAGACATCTATCCTTGCCATATTATAAACGTGAGACTGGGCAGACTGTTGATAGAAGTTGCACTTTTCTTAGTCTGTTTTTTTCAGATTATAGACCATCAGCAGTGAAATACATTCTGTTTGATGTTTTTTTGTCTGAAATAAATCATGCCCCTTAATGCAGCAGATACCCGACCACCATTCCTGGGCAGAACAGTGATCGATAATAGTGCACCAAGTCAATTGACTCACAACCAATCACACTCAAGTTCAGGTCTCTGCTCTCACGTGTGCATGACCATGAACCTGTTGCTCAGACAGAGCAGCTAGTCATCAACTATGAAATTACCTGGGAAGCAGTTGGCCTCACCGGCCTTTAGTGGCAAATTGTATGTCTTTGCAAAGGCAGTGACTGCAAACGATCTAGAGTAACACGTGTACGGTACCTTCTAAGGGACTCGTTGAATCACGTGAACCAGGTCATAGTGCTGTCTATCATAGTTGACCAACTCTATACTGTCAACGGGTACATCCATAGGAAACTGAAAAGAAAACCGAGGTTCATGTGTATGCCATTCCCACTTTTGGCCTGCTCGATAGAAAACGTGTATCGGTAAGCCAAAGTAGGTGGCAGCCGCCATAATTTCTGCATCAGTTCCCCATGTACCCTGCTTTGACATTGACTCAACGTGTTCATTGTAATCGCCATCTACGTAGACAGCAAATGAAACAGCGCGTTCCCTCATGAACTCTACGATCTGCTCTCTGTAAGTTAGGTGGTATCGTTGTGACCCCATAAGAGCTTGAGAAAAGCATTTGAATAGGCAATCACCCCTTCCCCCTACTTGAATAATTTCTCGATTTTGTACAGAGAGCAGATCGTGTGCTTCACTGCGTGAAGACTGACATCTACCGCTATTTGACATTGCGGGTATCGTCCTCGGAGTCGCACAAGTAACGTGCAATGACCCAGTTTCCATTAGGTCAACATTACCCTGACTGCTGCCCACTAAACAGTGGCTTTCTGCTTGCTTGCACGCCAATTTTTTCTAAATGTTTGGCTGCAAGCCTGCGCTCTTCGTTCTTTCTCACTTGAACGTTCTTATTTTTTTGCAAGACTCTTCAGCCGCTCGAAAGCAAACGGCTGTAAAAGACAGTCTTGTAAACGTTTTACACGTGACAAAGCGACAAAAGAAAGTCCCACGGCAAATTTCTTTTTACCCAGGTCTATCACAGGTCGATCTAAAGTAAGACCTTGCGATTTGTGTACTGTGATTGCCCATGCCAGTTTAAGTGGAAGCTGTTGGCGTGACATCTCCCTATTTCCTGTTCTCCACGATCGACTGATGGGTGCAATGGGAACGCATCTTTCGCCTTCCCATGTGGGACCATTGTATTTGTCAAAATGCACCACAACAGCAATCGGAAGGTCAGGAGGTCCACCAGAACGATACGGTATAGCCACAATCGTTCCCATGCTCCCATTTACTAACCCTTGCTCTGTCCACAGATTGGAGGACAACATAACACGGGCACCTTCGCATAAGACTACACTCGCATGAAGACCCCCAGCGTCATCTTCACTGGCCTTTTTGGCCTCAGCACAATTGTGTATAGCCTTGATGTAGGCAATAGGCCTGCCTAGCCGACGTAGGTAAGCGACGTTGTATTCGGCCACCTCTTCCACTGTTGAGAATAATCGAATTGCTTCATCAAACAGCGTCAAATTCTCTCTATGTACCCGTGCCGACTCAATGGTACGGGTCATAAAAAGTTGCCAGTCATTTTCAGTGACGGCAGCATTTCTTAGTCGCAGAAGGGCCTGTCTGAATCTGATTTGAGCATCATCACTGCCGGACTGCCTCATAACTTCGGTCAGCACTACCGACTCCGTAAATTCTGTGTACATGGCTCTACCTAAATTCGACAAAATACCCTTCGAATCTGCGACATAGAGTGGAGTGTCTCCCACCGGAGGCAACTGTCCAAAGTCTCCGACCAGTACCAAGGACATACCACCGAAAGGCTCAGTAGCATGGTCAGGACGTGCCTGGCACAACCTCTGATGTATTATGCTTAGCTGACGTCGACCAATCATTGACATTTCGTCTATAATTACATAACGACATTGCTTTAACTGTTCCTGCAGATTCTGTAGTGCAGTACCACGCAATTCGATCATTACTTGCCGTAAAGTTAAGAGGCAGTTTTAACAAAGAGTGCAATGTTCTACCATTCACATTAAATGCTGCTACCCCTGTCGGAGCAGCGACACAACATGCACCTCTGAGTAGAGAACGGAAGCATCCGATAAGATACGAATTACCGGTACCAGCCGTTCCACATATGACACATCGAAGTGGATCCGGCGACAGACCCTGGTTTAAGTTTTTCGAAATGGCATTTGACAATGTCATATGCAACTCGCTGATTGCCTAGTAAGAAATCAGGATTATAGTCGCACAGGTCAACGTTCTGATCAACTACACCGTGTTCAGATTTATTACGAGCAATAAATGTTATGGATTCTTGGGCATCAGGAAAATTCACAGCAGATGCTGTCCAATCGGTATTACTATCAGAACCCTGTTCGTTCTCTGGAGATTCTGAAAAGTC
This sequence comes from Corticium candelabrum, assembly GCF_963422355.1. Taxonomy (NCBI): domain Eukaryota; kingdom Metazoa; phylum Porifera; class Homoscleromorpha; order Homosclerophorida; family Plakinidae; genus Corticium; species Corticium candelabrum. The sequence goes on along the minus strand of NC_085087.1, from coordinate 3,644,847 downwards.
AGCATCTAACTGACACAATACCATCCAGTCTTCTACTGCGTGCCATCTATTATTGCACGTACCATTTTCATCAACATCGCAGGGTGCTAGATTGTCACCGTCGATTTCTACTTCGTCGCGATCTGTTGTCCTTTCAACGTCCTGAGCAAAACAAATCCGACGAGTCAGGTCGTCAGAACAATAGCCCTGCCATTCTTCCCACGAAGCAACTGTACTACCACCAAAATCAGCGGTCAGTTCTTCTGGGCAGCGAAAAGGTTTATATTTTACCAGCTGCCTAGAGCAGTAAGTTTCATACTTTTCCAAATCATTTGGAAGTGCAGCCTTTACTTCAGGAACGTAACGAATGACAGCCTTTTTGTTGCGTTTGACAAGACGCCCCTTTTGAAATCGTACTGCGTGACAAAGTCATCAAAGCAGAGATTTCAAATTCGTTACTTTTTGGCCTGTTTACGAAGTGCTCCATGGCACTTGAAATTGTAGCCTGCTTATCTTGTGCCACATCGACTTCATGCTGACCATCAACGTTTACACGTAAAATCGTTCTACTGCATACTACTAACTTCTCACCCGTAAGGTGATGGCACGTTTCCTGTACCGAGTAGTCATGCTCTACTGCAGACCTTGTCATTAGCTTTTGGACGGCTTTCTTTGGATGATCATCGTCTTTCAAGTCCTCTACTATAACTTCGAAAGTCTTTTTTAGAGGTTCAGACATGCCTTCACTCTTGCTGGCATATTTGGTCATGTACTTAGACACCATTTCTGCATTGACACACACCTGCATGTCAACATTAGCCCGCCAGCCTGTCAATTGAGCCCGGTTATGCCCATTAATGCGAGAATCATTTCGCCGCGTAACAAGCTCTGGCAGCTTGTCTTGTAGTTCAAAATGTGTTCTACTTGACAAGACTTTGGGAAACTTAAAACGGCACTGTAGCTCGTTTTCACTGCCATGATCGTTGTCTCCTGCTAGGGCAGAGGTCCTCTTACGTTTAGCACGGCGAAGACAGTAAGCCGTTGAGCATTTCGTATGCCTCTGCACATTGGCTATTAGTTCAGCATAATCCTGCTCTTCGTCGGTCACATCTCTATGTCGTTTGTGACAGGGGTGCATTTCTGCTCGAGGCATGTGACCCTCTCCCGTTTCATTCAACGTGGGATTCCACGTAGTTACCAGGGCATCAGCAAAGTCATACACCTCCTGTGCAATGTCCTCTGCCCTTCTCATTTTTTCGCTAGTGGCTTCGGCTTCGCCCGACTCGGATGCTCTGTGCATGCATGCCCACTCTGAACTTATCTTATCAGAATGTGGAGCATCGGCCAGCCATGCCACACCATGCAAATGAGAACTCCTTCTGTGCTGATACTCAATGCGTGCCCAGAAATCTACAGCACCAAGACTGTTTTGCAAAAAGTATCGCATAAATTTTTCTGCTCTGTGCAAAAAGAACCAATCGGTCAAATGAGGATTTTCAATGACCGCCTTTATTCTCTCACTGGCCCTGTCTTGGTTAGCGTTTGGCCGATAGTGACGCATCAAGTCCTGAAGCTCTGGCCATTGAGTATCAGCAGCACTAAGCGTAAAGAATATTGTTGGCATGCCTAGTGCCTCTTGCATGGCCGCTAGGTTTAGTCTTTGAGTACACCAGTACTGTCTAGTTCCATGCAAAGAACTACTAAACCTCATTACTCGAGATACAAACGAAGTCTCACCTCGATTAACCATCTCCTTCAGTTCTTCCACGCTCAGATGGTTTTCACCAATTCTCTGTTTGACAAACACACTGTCTCGAGAGCTCGCCATCTCATCATGGTGTTCAGTGCAAAGTAACGAAATCTGGGATGCTGCGCAAACTGTCCGTCACGATAGCGAATGAGATGCTTCGAGTACTGACCGAGCGTTAGCCGTCGCTGTCTCGGCGCCAGATACTCACCGGCACCCGTCGGAAACAGAGTAGGAAACGCTCTGCTCCAGTAACCTTCCGAATTAAACTCGTCGATCAACTGATTGGTAATAGCGGGCCAATCGACGACAGTAGCCATCGCCTGATCATTATTTACAATCTGATCAGATACGGATGACTGCGCATGCGCGACACGTGCACTACACGTAAGGGCACCTTCATTCACCGAATCGCGAATGATATCGTTCTCACACTTACCCGTACCTAGCCGAGGAAGCACTGTTCGCTGCAGTGGCAAGTCCTTATCATCAGACGAGCCTTCTTGCTGAAATTGCTCGTCTACGTTAGCGTCATCGCTAGGGTCTAGTCTGGCTAGGTCATCGTCCTCAATCACTTGCAAGTCGGACAACGTACCGTCTTCTGGCAACGCGTCTACGACGTCGTAGTCTATCGTTACGTTAGAATAGTAACGGTTATTGCGTATGAGCCAACGAAGAGCTTCCAATACTACAGCACGTCTGACGCGGAAATCTCGATGACCACCAGACTTATCCTTTCGCCTGATGACGACCACACCTACCGACCGTCCAGTACGTGGCAACGCGGTAGCTACAGACTGAACGTCTTGCGGTAGACAGATAACGTGCCCTTTGTATCCGTACTGACCGTACGGTAAAATGTAGGTCTACATCATCGGCATGATCCGAGCGATGAGCATTTCTTCAACAACCGACAAGCGAGCGAGACATTCTGGTACCGGCCCCGGTATCGCGTTGTTCTCGATAGAGAACAATTTAGGAAGGCCCTTGTCTCTCTGGCAACGATTACATATAGACAACTCACCTTGTACGCAAACTTTCATCGAAGGCCACGCCTCACGACAAACGTCACATTCCGAGAAATGCAACGTAGAAATTTCGCGATGAAAGCGAACCAAATTTGCTTGTACCTTCTGCTTGAAGGCGTTCGTGTTCCAACTACG
>NC_085087.1:3634458-3636958 GCF_963422355.1 Corticium candelabrum | reverse complement strand
CCCAAAACGATTGCTGATTGGCTCGACAAACTCCCCGAGCGTGACACACGCTTACAAACAAACATAGATAGATAGATAGATAGATAGAAACATAGGTACAGACATACCGACAGACAGACCGAAAGTCAATTCAACCCGTTTAGAGTGAGCTTCTCGCGAAGCAGTCCACCACTTATTGTGGTGTACTTCTTTTACGCTCGTAGCTTAACTAGTAAATGAAGCTGTGTTTACACCGTCGCTTCACAGCTACGAGCGTGTGTGTCTGTGTCTGTGTGTGTGTGTGTGTGTGTGTGTGTGTGTGTGTGTGTGTGTGTGTGTGTGTGTGTGTGTGTGTGTGTCTGTGTCTGTGTTTGTGTGTATATCAATGTGTGTGTGTGTGTGTGTGTGTGTGTGTGTGTGTGTGTGTGTGTGTGTGTGTGTGTGTGTGTCTGTGTGTGTCTGTCTGTCTGTCTGTCTGTGTTTGTGTGTATATCAATGTGTGTGTGTGTGTGTGTGTGTGTGTGTGTGTGTGTGTGTGTGTGTGTGTGTGTGTGTGTGTGTGTGTGTGTGTCTGTTTGTATATCAATGTGTGTGTGTGTGTGTGTCTGTCTGTCTGTCTGTCTGTCTGTCTGTCTGTCTGTCTGTTTGTATATCAATGTGTGTGTGTGTGTGTGTGTGTGTGTGTGTGTGTGTGCGTGCGTGTGTGTGTGTCTGTCTGTCTGTCTGTCTGTGTTTGTGTGTATATCAATGTGTGTATATCAATGTGTGTGTGTGTGTGTGTGTGTGTGTGTGTGTGTGTGTGTGTGTGTGTGTGTGTGTGTGTGTGTTTATTGTGAATATTGTAAATTTTATTAACTTTTGTCTATTCATTGTCATTATCATTAATTAATCATTAGGTTGTATAATTCTTTGAAAACCCAGGGATGCGTTGATGTGAGTAAAGATAATCAACTAAATATCATCAATGTCCCACACCACACTTAGAATTCAGTACCTGCACATGCGTGACAGCTACGTCTCTCGAGCTTGTTATCTACGTTATTTCTCAATTCTGCATGTAGCGTTCTTTCTTGCATCACTCGAGGTGAACACGATTATCATGCTTTCGTCCAGCCGTTGCTACCATTCTTCTTTCCGTTAAAATTAATTCGTCGTAGATAGAGATCGATGTACGTGCACAGGAAATACTGTGAAGCGCGACATGTATGTTATAGCGACAGCGGATCCAGAAGGAACCATGCAGCGCAACGTTTTCTACGAATCTTTCTTGCAAGACGACGTCGATCGTTCATTATCAGTCCTACTTACACCTGTAAATATATTCTTGCACGGAGCGGGCTTGTTATCCACGTTCTTTCTCAATTCTGTAGCGCTCGATCTTGCATAAATTGCAGCCAACTACCGAGGCAGACGAGATTATCGTGCTTTCGTTGAGCCGTACGTTGCTAGCATCTTTCGTTCCGATGATAATTCGTCGTAGCTATAGCTAGATAAAGATTGATCTCGTACGTCTCCTAGAAATACTGTGAAGCGACATGCAGTGACCAGATCCAGAAGAAAGCAGCGTTAGCGTTTCCTACGCATCTTTCTTGCAAGACGACGTCGATCGTTCATCATCAGACCTACTTACAGTAAAACATTTTGCTCTCTTGAAGATCGCGGATGACATGTTGGTCGTGCGCAACGGACACATGCATGGTCTCATCGGACCTTCGCTTGGCTTCTTGTAGAACGATAAATTCGTTTGTTTTGCGATTCTTTTGTAAAAAGTAACAAACACATACAACTATTACCTGAACTTTACTCTGCGCTTCTTAGTTTGACGACAGTTTGACCGTAAAATGGAGGTTTACGACATCTCGGCTTTTCTGTCATAATGCGCGGGATTGTTACGTCACCCATTGTTGATGTGCCAAAGACTGCTGATTGGCTCAACAAATTCCCGAGAGTGATTCACGCTGACAAGCTAGTATTACGTCACCTACATTGCGCGTCCCAAAACGATTGCTGATGGGCTCGACAAACTCCCCGAGCGTGACACACGCTTACAAACAAACATAGATAGATAGATATTTACAAACATAGGTACAAACATACCGACAGACAGACCGGAAGTCAATTCAGCCCGTCTAGAGTAAGCTTCTCGCGAAGCAGTCCACCACTTATTGTGGTGTCCTTCTTTTACGCTCGTAGTTAATAAAGTGTCCACTACTAGTAAATGAAGCTGTGTTTACACCGTCGCTTCAGAGCTACGAGCGTGTGTGTGTGTGTGTGTGTGTGTGTGTGTGTGTGTGTGTGTGTGTGTGTGTGTGTGTGTGTGTTTGTGCCCATGTGTGTCCCCATGTGTGTGTCCATGTGTGTGTTTGTGCCCATGTGTGTGTGTGTGTGTGTGTGTGTGTGTGTGTGTGTGTGTGTGTGTGTGTGTGTGTGTGTGTGTGTGTGTGTGTGTGTGTGTTTGTGCCCATGTGTGTCCCCATGTGTGTGTCCATGTGTGTGTTTGTGCCCATGTGTGTGTGTGTGT
>NC_085087.1:3604458-3626958 GCF_963422355.1 Corticium candelabrum | reverse complement strand
ACAATGAAAAGAATCACCTTGTGATACAATCAGTCCATTTCTCCACAGCCTTGCTTCTGTATCTAATGTAGTGCAAACTTTAGATTGAAACATGCCAAATGCAGATGGACTGAAGATGGTCGTCTGACTGCTGCACACTTGACGTCGACCGACATACACTTTCTTACTCTCGTCTCTCTTCCACATGACAGACAGATCTTTAGGAGGCAACAGAGCTGGAAACATGTACGTGTCGTCTCTGCCTTCCACTTTGAAGCAGATACCAAGAGATTTACTAATTGCAAGAATTTTATCTGTGTTGAGTTGAATGTGAATCTTCTTATCTTTTTGAAAATCATTGATTGACTTTTCTGCTTCTTCTCTTGTTACTGTGCCATCCTTCCTTTCAGACTTGACGTGCCACTTGAAATCCTCAGAAGCAATGAGAGGACCGATGGCATAATGATGTAGAGATGCAGGATTGAGAGCTGCCACATCACCAGCAACAGCAATCTAAACACACATCACAACAATATTACACAAACACACAAGAACAACAACTAAACATCTGCTAGTCGTCTCACCTCTCCTGAATCATCTAAAAAATCAACTACCTTCTCTACAACCTTCTTCTCTTGTCCTGGACATGCTTCCTGCTCAATCCTCTCCATGAGTGTTGCCTTCTCCATGAACGGATCTTCTTGTTTCTTACGAAGAGAAGGAAGCAACTTGGACACGACTGGCTGACAAAGATGAGGATACAGAGGAGCAGACTGAAACATAAATATCTTTATCAGTAGGAAATATTTTCAACTAATTTATTCTTATAATCAATCACCTGCTGCAACTGCTGCTTCACATCACAGAGAACTTTCTTTAGTTGTTTCATTTCAGCTGACCTGCTCCTCCTGCAGTCGAGAACAAAACAATCTTCAATGATGTTGATCTTGCCTTTGAACAGCTCACGCATGTTGTCGACCACACGCTGCAAGACAACCTGACGCCCTGGACAGTAATCTATGTGACTGGCAGCTATCAACACTGTGGGTATAAAGTCTGCATCCAAACTGGCTCTGAGAAATGAGAGCCAATACTGAAGCTCTTCTAGCAACTCCGCAACACTGCACAGTCGTCTCTCCTCTCCTCTCACTAGACTCACTAGCAGGATGAAGAACGAGTTGGAAGAAAAGAAAAGACCGTGTGTTTTGTGGAACTGCCCTTGACCTGCAAAGTCCCACACTGACAAGCGACCCACTCCTGGAATATCGACTGTCATCACGTTGATACCAATTGTGCGTTCCTCTTCACATTTTGGGTCATCTGCTTGATTCTCGTTTGCAAAAATCCAATTCAACAATCCTCGTTTGAGAGCCTCCATGAGTGTCGTCTTTCCTGCTCCTTCTTTACCAATGAAACACAATTTCATGATTTCTGGTCTCACTGTGCCCTTAGCATACAGAACAGCATACTTCTGTTCATCCTGACAATACAACCCATCCATTCTACACATACCACCATATCTCACTACATAAACGTCTCACTATTGCTTTCCTCAGTCGTCTTCTCAGTTTACCATAAGTCAGTTGGTGTGGTCTCTTACCATCCTGACAACATAAACACACAAATAAGATAAGATGGTCTATACCAAAGTTTGTGAATAATAAAAAGATAAGGAATGTTATCACAGAAAAAAATATGATTTCAGTATGATGCTTCATGGGAGTTTTGGTAAGTATACATCCTATACTATAATACGCCAACCCACGCTTCCATCTGTCTGTCCACATGGATGTCCAGATGTCTGTAACGCACTGATCGACACTATGCAGCTCTCGGATTATTGCAAAATGCAGCGAACGAGTCGAGTTTGGCCGTGGGAGACGAACAGTTGAGACGGATTTCTCCTAGACTGCGTCCGGTGGCACAAGACAAGACTTTGTCAGCCTCAAACGAGATGCGCAGAAGTTTGTTTGTTCAATTAACTTAGTATAGTATAGGATGTGACATGAGCTCGCCAGCCACTGTACACCATCCTCTAATTGCCACAACTCGTAGAGTGCAAGATGCGCCCGCTGCAGGCGGAGTAAGCCGGCTCACCGGGCTGATTCTGCGTGCGTGCGTCTGTCCGTGTGTCAGGAAACGTGCATCTTCTTTAAGCAAATGTGGCATGTAAAGATAGATGCTACCGCCCATACGGCGGGGTAGGACTAGTGTATGTATAATGTGACCTCGGAGTACAGTAGCAGTTAGAAGAATGACAATGGTCATCTCATAGAGGTAACACTGAAGAGTTATTGTCATATGCACAACTAACTTGATTACTAAAACATAACTGTCGTGTTCAAATAAACAAAAGCTTCACTAAACACTTCACCCCACTGCTTGCTCTGATTTAAGATTTGTAGCATCCTAGCTTCGTCAGCGCCAATCAGTTTCCAGTATTCGCTTATAATAGGTGACATAACCCAATTCCACTACATACAGGTTTATCAAGATGTGAACTAAAGTGTAAACATAAAAAATGTTTGAAATAACAATTAGGCTACTACATACATATCTGTCAGCAAAAACAAACAATACAAAAGCAGACCTGAGGAAACTAACCTCAGAGTCGTCCTTCTAAAAAAATTAACCGTGGTTAGGCATCCAGTAACAGAATGATACTCGCGCACAGAACACTGTAAACCAGCTACAATCTGCTGCATGGTAGAAGGTGGATACGGCTTTCCATCTTGCCTCCGAACTTCATGCACAAACGGTGCAAGCCAGTAGTTCATTTCTCTGTTGTTATAACATGCAGATCATGCACGTACCGCCCTTTGGCTGCTTGTTTCTCCATTTCTTCCATGCGTCGAACACTCTAACCGCCCATGCAGTAGCTTTTGTGGTGCTAGGAACACACAAATCAAGGAACTTCTGAAAACTACTGGATGAAATGGGAGCTTAGAAACAAGATTCAGAAGACTGCTCAGCTCAGAAGAAGGCTGGCCGAATTTCTACGACGGCACATCAACCTGACAACCTCTGTCCGATTGAGTCACCACCATGTCTACATTAACAGCGAAACTAGGAAGAATTTCCAATGGTGGTATCGCTTTCTCCGTCCTGAAATGGGGTGGCAATGATGCTGGATGTCCATCTGTCTGTCGCCGCAGACATGGAACTCTACACAGATGCGTCCGGTTCACATAATTTTGGCACATACTACAGTGGAGCTTGGTTCCGCAGTGACTGGCAGTCGCACCAGATGCTTGAATCAGGGAAGTCTATAGCATGGCAAAATTGTTTGCCGTCGTCATAGCCTGTTTGACGTGAGGTAAGCATTGGTCTGGCAAGCGGGTTTTATTCCACTGTGACAACCAGAGCGTAGTCGACTTCTAGCAACACGGCTCACCCCGATGCTCCAATCTCATGGCAATCGTCCGTTGCTTGTTTTTTAAGGCAGCAAACAATAACTATACTGTCGTTATTAGACATATTCTAAGTGCTTCTAACGTAATTGCTGACGCATTGTCTCGCACACAGATGCCCAAGTTCCATGCATTGGCACCACGGCCAACTCCACTGCCTGTGGAAGCTCTCACCATTGGTCTCCCAGCAGCCACATTCTTTCTAAACGAAAGGATCGCCGCCTCATCAGGACGCACCTACAAAACAGGCGTGTCACGGTATACGAAGTTCTGCAGACAGAGGAAGTGGTCACCGTTCCCAGCCTCAGAGTCATCTCTTGTCGAGTTTGTCGCGTCAGCAGCTTCGGAAGTACAGTACCAGACGCTGAAGGTATATCTGGTTGGCATCAAACACCACCATCAAGTCGCATGCACGGCAGACCCCGCAGCAACTTCTATTCACCTTTCCCTCGTCCTCCGAGGCATCAAAGGCCGCAACTTTGATTACCTCCAAAACCTCGCCTTCCAGTCACTATCAAGATCATCGGTCAAATGAAATCTGCGCTGCGAGAACGTCTTGACCTATCAACCGACGACCGTCAGAAGTACTGGGCCGCATTTAACACGGCCTTCGGCTTTCTTCGGTGCTCGGAATTTACGGCTCTGAGCGTCAGCAATTGTGACAAGGACCAAACGCTATTATGCTCTGATCTCACAAATTGATCCTCTAATGTCACCTTGAGTGACCTTTTGGGTTCACACCACATGTCGGAGCTTGTGTGTGAGCTGACCCCTCTGGTTAATTAACCCATTGTTCACAAATCCCTCACAACCTGGCATGATGCCCCATTGAAGCCCACACTGTCTCGTGTCTATGCGATATCGCAACTAGCAGGCATGTTGCTTACAAAACAGTAGTGTATTACGAGTGATGTTAACAACAGTTTGTATTATTGTTTACCTTATCTTTAGCATCTGCATCAGCCTTCTTCTCCAACAAACACTCGACTGCCTCACAATGACCAAGTTCAGCAGCAAAGTGAAGTAAAGTGCGACCAGACTGCTTGCACAATACAAAAACATCTTTCACACATAATCAACAATATTGTCAAAACTCTCACCTTCTTCTCCACTGATTGACAAAACTTCTCTGCAATCTTTCTTGCAACATCCACTTCATTACTACATGCCCACTGCACCAGCTTACACACATTCTATTATCAACAATCAAAGAAAGAGAATCAATGTCACAAATCAATTCCATAAAAGGAAATACAAACAAAAATACCAAACTGTATCCACTCATTATGCTGTAAGACAACTGTTACTCACCTCTAATGCAACATCTTCAACTGACTGCATTATTGATAACAACCGATTAGCTGTTGACATGTGACCTTTTCTCACAGCAAAATCAAAAGGCTTCATGCCATACTATCACACATACAATTGTAATGAGTTAGTAAGAATATCACAACATGACTTCACAAGTGTTAGTAACTCTGTAGCATTAAAAATAAAATGAAAGCACCAAGGAGTGGCAAATGCCTCAGTCTGCATTCTAAGGTCAGTACGACAAACACAGGACAGCTACAATATGTATGTTTCTACTGTGCATGCACACTGAGAAATAACACACACACACACACACACACACACACACACACACACACACACACACACACACACACACACACACACACACACACACACACACACACACACACACGTGCATGCACACACGCACGCACGCGTGCGCGCAAACACACACACACACACACACACACACACACACACACACACACACACACACACACGGACAAACGTTAAGCCCTCTACGTCTTTTGACGTCAACCTTGAGGTCAATTGTGGAGATAGCTCCTCCTGCCTTTAGAGACAGGGCTTCCATGCGCTATGTGGAGTCTTGGGGCCAGCGCTACAATCCACCTGGAGCTTGGCCAGAGTCATCCAGGGGCACTGACAATGATGCAGCTCTGGGACAGGACACCAAGGCACACACATACCCGTCTGCTGCATGATGTCGCTGCCAAGCCAGCAGTCTTGTCCACCCCAGTCAAATGACCAGGTACTCATTTATACTCCTGAGTCAAGAGACGCAAGTGTGGGTGAGTTTCTTGCTCATGGAAACTGCAACAGTGTCGACTCCAACAGGATCAAACTTTCAACCCTCATCACGGAATACAAGATCCCGGATGTCATCACCAACGCTCTACCATCTGTTCCACCGCCACCCCACCCCCAACACACACACACACACACACACACACACACACACACACACACACACACATTTTCACGGCTTCTCTACTGATTAGAATTTAACCATCGCTTCTGTGCTTGTTCATGTGCATAGAGACCAATACGAGAATGACAATCGAGATGAGAGATGGCGCATACATTTTGACTTGTAGTTACTCCTTGAGCCATTTACTGGTGTATGTGTCGTCGTTCTTCTAATTTTTTCATTCTCTCATCCTCAAACTTCTTCAGACCAGATATTCAGTCGCGGTAGCCTGTTTGATGTGAGGTAAGCATTGGTCTGGCAAACGGGTTTTATTCCACTATGACAACCAGACTGTAGTCGACTTATGGCAACACGGCTCATCCTGCTGCCCCAATCTTATGGCACTTGTCCGTTGCTTGTTTTTACGGCGGCAAACAATAACTACACTGCCATTATTAGACATATTCCGGGCGCATCTAATGTAATTGCTCACGCATTGTCTCGCGCACAGATGCCCAAGTTTAATGAACTGGTACCTCAGGCAGCACCACGGCCAACTCCACTGCCTGCAAAAGCTCTCACCATTGGTCTCCCGGACCAGCAGCCACATTCTTTCTAAACGAAAGCATTGCCGCCTCATCACGACGCACCTACAACACAGGCGTGTCACGGTATATGGAATTCTGCAGACAGAAGAAGTGGTCACTGTTCTCAGCCTCAAAGCATCTCTCGTCGAGTTTGTCGCGTCAGCAGCTTCGGAAGTGCAGTACCAGACCCCGTAGCAACTTCTATTCGTCTTCCCCTCGTTCTCCGAGGCATCAGACGGCGCGGACTTCGGTTACCTCCAAAACCTCACCTTCCAATCACTATCAAGATCATCGGTCAAATGAAATCGACGCTGCGAGAACATCTTGACCTATCAACCAACGACTGTCAGATGTACCTGGTGCATTTACCACGGCCTTCTTTGGCTTTCTTTGGTGCTCGGAATTTACGACTCCAAGCATCAGCAATTGTAAGAAGGACCGAATGCTGTTATGCTCTGATCTCACAACTGACGGCAACAAGTATCGGCTGCACATCAAGGCTGCTAAAACAGACCCGTTACGCTTGGGCGTCAACATATTTCTTAGACAGACACACCATTCAGTCTGTCCAGTAAAGGCGTTGAAAAACTACCTGGCCCGTCCTAGAGCATCGGATCTACCGCTATTTGCACACGCAGACGGGTCCTTTCTCACTCCCCTGCGTCTTACCTCTATGCTTCCGTCTCTGCTACACGAATTGGGGTACAATGAAGACCACTATGCAGGTCACAGCTTCCGGATCAAAGCAGCAACAACTGCAGCTGCCCGCTGGCCTGCCAGATTGGCTGATCAAAACTCTCGGTCGTTGGTCTTCAGCCTGCTACAAACGATACGTCCAACTGAATGGCAAGACCCTCTCTTCTGTGGCAAACCCGCTCGCTAAAGCCCACATTTCTACCAACTTTCCATCTTAGTCCTCTGACTGACATCTGTTTTTCTTTCACATTGACTCACGATAGAGACGGTTAATGCTCATATAAGTTGAATTTGATGGTCTCAGGCTGTATTCCAGCGCCCTGGTACACACACAGTCTCTTGACTTTCTTGGGGTAGCATGCTATTTGGGGAAAGAGCCTTGTTCAGGCCAGTCTTGGCCCAACATTACGAGTGTACCTCCACTCAGATTGCAAAGCCAAAGCGACTAACATCTTCGGCACAAGCCAGTTGTCTCATGTACGTCATTAAACGGAATGGGTTCTGTGATGGTGTGTTGAGCCTCCAATGTCAACTGCACTGACCTCTTGGGCTCAAGCGGGGTAGGACAGTCTCCAATGTCAGCTTCAATGACCTCTTGGGCTTGAGTACATGCTTGTTCCAATAGATATTGATCCTCCAACGTCACCCTGAGTGACCTCTTGGGTTCACCCCACTTGTTGGAGCTCAGCATGTGAGCTGACCACTCTGGTTAACTCATTCTTCACAAATCCCTCACAACCTGGCACGTTGCCCCATTGAAGACCACACTGTCTCGTGTCTACACGGTATCGCAACTAGCGGGCATGTTGCTTACAACACAGTAGTGTATTACGAGTGATGTTAATCCTAGTATAAAGAGAAATGCAAATCACATTCTTGTCCGCCACAGCAATTTCGCTTCTCGTACTTGAAAGCTAACAACAAGTGTGTTAGGTTCTTTATCTATACATTTACCATTCACCATCTTGAAATAGCTTGCTGTTGAACGACAATGCGCTTTCTCAATCATTTTCTAGTTGCACGTGACCCGGAAATGGGTGGAGCACAGAGCATCACGTGATGGCATCTGAAACTCGAAGCGTGAAATAACCCATGGAGAGATGCTGGACGCTGCCGGCAACGTAGATCGTGAATCTATCTTACATGGTAGCTACAACAGCTGGCTAGAATTAAGGAACAGCCTATACCCGTAGTGACAAACGATGTGCTGGTAGCAGTGTTTCTTCTACGGAAATTCAACAACTGCAAGTCAGATGTATGCGTTGGTACACTGATAAGATAGTCTACAACTTCATACATAGTAGATGTCGGTCCCGATGCCATCGCGCTAGTGCGCGTTCTGTGCTCCACCCATTTTTGGGTCACGTGCAACAACAAAAAGATCTAGAAATCGCTTTGTCGTTCAACAGCAAGTCATCTCAAACTAGAAAATGGATAAATGTGTGCGTAAAGGAACAATTTCAAGTTTGCATGGGTGTGTCTGCATGTGTGCTGTAAATCATGAGCGGGCACCTATAATAAAACTGAAATTCATAACACAATAAAACAGCATGTTTGTCTTTCAACAAGCCATATGCCTTAAAGTTCTATGATTTGTCTGTAAAGTGTGACAACTGTACAGTACTGCTATCATTTGATGTAGAATATTTCTATAGAATATTTGAATGTTGCTACACTTACATTGTCTGTAGCATCAGCATCTGCCTTCTTGCTCAAGAGAACATCAACCACACAGTTGCCATGATCAGCAGCGTAGTGAAGTAAAGTTCGTCCCAACTGCATCAACAATACAATAACAAGTCATACAAATGATTGACAAATTTTACTTCTCACATCGTCCTTCACTTCTGTTCCCTGCTCCACAATCTTTCTTATCACATCCACTCTACTGTTCTTGTGTGCCCAGTGTAACACGACACATCGAGTCTACACAATCCATACAGTCACACTTCCTTATTTCTCTCAACACACAACTGACACACACAAACCTCCACTGCAACATAAACAGCCACAATATCCAATGCATCACGACCATCCTGTTCGCACACTACTCAATCACACAATCACAACAAGTTGACAAATCCCTACTTCGTCCTTCCATTCTGTTCCGTGATGTTCCACAATATTTCTTGCAACATCAACTCTCTTGTTCTTACATGCCCAATGGAACACGAGAGGACGAGTCTACACACACCACACACTCACACACATTCATTTCATTCTCTCAACACAACTGACTGTCACACACCTCAACTGTAAGATCTTCAACTTTTTCACTTGCCAACACCAACTGAACAGCTGTAGATAAGTGACCATTCCTCACAGACAAATGAAAAGGTCTCTTCCCATACTGTAGCACATAAGGAGTCAGTAAAACTCCTCCCCCTCTCCCCCTCTCTCCCTCTCCCTCTCCCCTCTCTCCCTCTCTCCCTCTCCCTCTCCCCTCTCTCCCTCTCCCCTCTCTCTAGCCCACACGTGTGTGTGTCTGTGTGTGTGTGTGTGTGTGTGTCTGTGTGTGTGTGTGTGTGTGTGTGTGTGTGTGTGTGTGTGTTGTGTGTGTGTGTGTGTGTGTGTGTGTGTGTGTGTGTGTGTGTGTGTGTGTGTGTGTGTGTGTGTGTGTGTGTGTGTGTGTGTGTGTGTGTGTGTGTGTGTGTGTGTGTGTGTGTGTGTGTGTGTGTGTGTGTGTGTGTGTGTGTGTGTGTGTGATCTGTCTCTGTTTCACCACAAAAATCATTTTCAACAAAATCTAAACTGATGTAAGAAATCCCTGATAAACAGCAAGTACACCAGCCCTGCAGTTCACCTTAATACACGTCAACACACATCTAGATCTGCTGTGTACCACATTTACACTCATCATAGAAATGCAAGCAGCTTAACATCTTGTTGAAAGATTCAGTTTAAAATAGAGCTGCACATGACATAACAGCATGATGTGCTGCTTAATAAGACCAAAATTCATAACACACAATGATTTGTCTGTAAAGTGTGACAACTGTACAGTACTGCTGTCATTTGGTGTAGAATATTTCTATAGAATATTTGAATGTTGCTACACTTACATCGTCTGTAGCATCAGCATTTGCCTTGTTGCTCAAGAGAACATCAACCACATCACAGTTGCCATGATCAGCAGCATAGTGAAGTAAAGTTCGTCCCAACTGCATCAATAATACAATAACAAGTCATACAAATGATAGACAAATTCTATTTCTCACGTCGTCCTTCACTTCTGTTCCCTGCTCCACAATCTTTCTTATCACATCCACTCTACTGTTCTTGTGTGCCCAGTGTAACACGACACATCGAGTCTACACAATCCATACAGTCACACTTCCTTATTTCTCTCAACACGTGCACAACTGACACACACACAAACCTCGACTGCAACATCTTATATTGGCATAGAAACAGTCTGAAACACAGAAAATCAACAACACAACATGCAAAGTATGCTCAGGGAGACAAACAGTACCGTTTCCACATCATTGCCGTGTGACAGTCTGCTCTTCAGGATGATGTCAGCAATTTCCACGTTGTCATAAACAGCCACAATATCCAATGCATCACGACCATAACCATACTGTTCACACACTACTCAATGACACAATCACAACAAGTTGACAAATCCCTACTTTGTCCTTCCATTCTGTTCCGTGATGTTCCACAATATTTCTTGCAACATCAACTCTCTTGTTCTTACATGCCCAATGGAACACGAGAGGATGAGTCTACACACACCACACACTCACACACATTCATTTCATTCTCTCAACACAACTGACTGTCACACACCTCAACTGTAAGATCTTCAACTCTTTCACCTGCCAACACCAACCGACCAGCTGTAGACAAGTGACCATTCCTCATAGCCAAATCAAAAGGTCTCTTCCCATCCTGTAACACATAGAATTGTAATGAGTCAGTAAAACTATCAAAACAAAATTTCACAAACATTAATTAAGTCTGCAGCATTTCATTATCCCAAAATAATCATAAAATCAAATTGACAAAAAAACTTATGTTTGGCAACACATAATAAATCAATAAATTAAGTCTTGTACATTGACTGTGTGTGTGTGTGTGTGTGTGTGTGTGTGTGTGTGTGTGTGTGTGTGTGTGTGTGCGTGTGTGTGTGTGTGTAGCGTCTGCAGTTTCATTCAAAAATGGAAACATCCGGGACCTTTGGGTCATAAGTTCAACTGGATGGGCACAGGCATAATTCCCTTAGGCAAGAAACTCACACACAATTGCTTATCTTGACTCAGGAGTATAAATGAGTAGCTGGCCATTGACTGGGGTAGATAAGACTACTAGCATGGCAGAACATCACGCAGCAAATGGGTACGTGTGAGACTGAGGTCTAGTCTCGTGACTGCGCCAAAGTTGGATGCTCTGGCCAAGCACCTAGGGGTACGTCAGCGTGACCTAAAACACTGAGTAGCACCAGATGCCCCACCTAGAAATAGGCAGGGGATGCTATCTTTTGATATTGAAGGGCATATCCATGTGTGTGTGTGTGTGTGTGTGTGTGTGTGTGTGTGTGTGTGTGTGTGTGTGTGTGTGTGTGTGTGTGTGTGTGTGTGTGTGTGATCTGTCTCTGTTTCACCACAAAAATCATTTTCAACAAAATCTAAACTGATGTAAGAAATCCCTGATAAACAGCAAGTACACCAGCCCTGCAGTTCACCTTAATACACGTCAACACACATCTAGATCTGCTGTGTACCACATTTACACTCATCATAGAAATGCAAGCAGCTTAACATCTTGTTGAAAGATTCAGTTTAAAATAGAGCTGCACATGACATAACAGCATGATGTGCTGCTTAATAAGACCAAAATTCATAACACACAATGATTTGTCTGTAAAGTGTGACAACTGTACAGTACTGCTGTCATTTGGTGTAGAATATTTCTATAGAATATTTGAATGTTGCTACACTTACATCGTCTGTAGCATCAGCATTTGCCTTGTTGCTCAAGAGAACATCAACCACATCACAGTTGCCATGATCAGCAGCATAGTGAAGTAAAGTTCGTCCCAACTGCATCAATAATACAATAACAAGTCATACAAATGATTGACAAATTTTATTTCTCACGTCGTCCTTCACTTCTGTTCCCTGCTCCACTATCTTCCTTATCACATCCACTCTACTGTTCTTGTGTGCCCAGTGTAACACGACACATCGAGTCTACACAATCCATACAGTCACACTTCCTTATTTCTCTCAACACGTGCACAACTGACACACACACAAACCTCGACTGCAACATCTTCCATTGACATAGAAACAGTCTGAAACACAGAAAATCAACAACACAACATGCAAAGTATGCTCAGGGAGACAAACAGTACCGTTTCCACATCATTGCCGTGTGACAGTCTTCTCTTCAGGATGATGTCAGCAATTTCCACGTTGTCATAAACAGCCACAATATCCAATGCATCACGACCATAACCATACTGTTCACACACTACTCAATGACACAATCACAACAAGTTGACAAATCCCTACTTTGTCCTTCCATTCTGTTCCGTGATGTTCCACAATATTTCTTGCAACATCAACTCTCTTGTTCTTACATGCCCAATGGAACACGAGAGGATGAGTCTACACACACCACACACTCACACACATTCATTTCATTCTCTCAATACAACTGACTGTCACACACCTCAACTGTAAGATCTTCAACTCTTTCACCTGCCAACACCAACCGACCAGCTGTAGACAAGTGACCATTCCTCATAGCCAAATCAAAAGGTCTCTTCCCATCCTGTAACACATAGAATTGTAATGAGTCAGTAAAACTATCACAACATAATTTCACAAACATTAATTAAGTCTGCAGCATTTCATTATCCCAAAATAATCATAAAATCAAATTGACAAAAAAACTTATGTTTGGCAACACATAATAAATCAATAAATTAAGTCTTGTACATTGACTGTGTGTGTGTGTGTGTGTGTGTGTGTGTGTGTGTGTGTGTGTGTGTGCGTGTGTGTGTGTGTAGCGTCTGCAGTTTCATTCAAAAATGGAAACATCCGGGACCTTTGGGTCATAAGTTCAACTTGATGGGCACAGGCATAATTCCCTTAGGCAAGAAACTCACACACAATTGCTTATCTTGACTCAGGAGTATAAATGAGTAGCTGGCCATTGACTGGGGTAGATAAGACTACTAGCATGGCAGAACATCACGCAGCAAATGGGTACGTGTGAGACTGAGGTCTAGTCTCGTGACTGCGCCAAAGTTGGATGCTCTGGCCAAGCACCTAGGGGTACGTCAGCGTGACCTAAAACACTGAGTAGCACCAGATGCCCCACCTAGAAATAGGCAGGGGATGCTATCTTTTGATATTGAAGGGCATATCCATGTGTGTGTGTGTGTGTGTGTGTGTGTGTGTGTGTGTGTGTGTGTGTGTGTGTGTGTGTGTGTGTGTGTGTGTGTGTGTGTGTGTGATTACATCCGGGACCTTGCAGGGTTGCAGGTTCAAGTCACAGTAATGGCGAGTTACGGCATAATTTCCTTGGGCAAGAAACTCACACACAATTGCCTGTCTCAACTCAGGAGTATAAATGAGTACCTGGTCTTTGACTGGGGTGGCAAAGGCCTCCGACTGCAACAAAGTCCATCAGCCACTGAGGTCCGAGTGGGACTCTGGGTGCCCACTACAGTTGGTGTCGCAGTCGGTGCTCCTGCGAGCACCTGGCGCAGGAGCACCTGGCTAGGCTCCAGGAAATTACTTAGCACGGTCCATAGCTCCTGCTTAGTGCATAGGAGCCCAGCCATCTGGCTGGGGGCAATACCGTTTAACAGCAGCTTCTTATCCATTTGCCGTGTGTGGGTGCATGCGTGTGTGTGGGTGTGTGTGTGTGTGTGTGTGTGTGTGTGTGTGTGTGTGTGTGTGTGTGTGTGTGTGTGTGTGTGTGTGTGTTGTGGGGCGTGATGGAGCAGATGGTAGAGCGTAGGTGATGACATCCGGGATCTTGTATTCCGTGATGAGGGTTGAAGGTTTAATCCTGGTGGAGGCGACACTGTCGCAATTTCCTTGAGCAAGAAACTCACCCACACTTGCTTCTCTCGACACAGGAGTATAAATGAGTACCTGGTCATTAACTGGGGTGGACAAGACCGCTGGCTTGGCAGCAACATCATACAGCAGACGGGTAGGTGTGAGCCTTGGTGTCCAGTCCCAGAGCTGCGCCATTGTCAGTGCCACTGGATGACCCTGGCCAAGCTCCAGGTGGATTGTAGCGCTGGCCCCAAGACTCTACGTAGCGCATGGAGGCCCTGTCACTAGAGGCAGAGTAGCTATCTCCGCAACTGACATCAAGGTCGACGTTGAAAGACGTGGAGGGCTTAACATTTGTCCATTTGTGTGTGTGTGTGTGTGTGTGTGTGTGTGTGTGTGTGTGTGTGTGTGTGTGTGTGTGTGTGTGTGTGTGTGTGTGTGTGTGTGTGTGTGTGTGTGTGTGTGTGTGTGTGTGTGATCTGTCTCCGTTTTACCACAAAAATCTTTTAAACAAATTTAAACTGATGTAAGAAATTCCTGTAAAATCAGCAAGTACACCAAGCCCTGTCCACATTATTACACCTCAACACACATGTACATCTGCTGTTTTACTACATTTACATTCCATTCTACTCGTCATAGAAATGCAAGCAGCTTAACATCTTGTTGAAAGATTCACTTAAAAATAGAGCTGCACATGACATAACAGCATGATGTGATGCTTAATAACACTGAACTCATAACACACAATGAAACTGTATGTTTGTCTTTCAACAGGCTCTACACATCAAACCTCCATGATTTGTCTGTAAAGTGTGACAACTGTACAGTACTGCTGTCATTTGGTGTAGAATATTTCTATAGAATATTTGAATGTTGCTACACTTACCTTGTCTGTAGCATCAGCATCTGCCTTCTTGCTCAAGAGAACATCAACCACATCACAGTTGCCATGATCAGCAGCATAGTGAAGTAAAGTTCGTCCAAACTGCATCAACAATACAATAACAAGTCATACAAATGATTGACAAATTCTATTTCTCACGTCGTCCTTCATTTCTGTTCCCTGCTCCACTATCTTTCTTATCACATCCACTCTACTGTTCTTGTGTGCCCAGTGTAACACGACACATCGAGTCTACACAATCCATACAGTCACACTTCCTTATTTCTCTCAACACACAACTGACACACACAAACCTCCACTGCAACATCTTCTATTGACATAGAAACAGTCTGAAACACAGAAAATCAACAACACAACATGCAAAGTATGCTCAGGGAGACAAACAGTACCGTTTCCACATCATTGCCGTGTGCCAGTCTTCTCTTCAGGATGATGTCAGCAATGTCCACGTTGTCATAAACAGCCACAATATCCAATGCATCACGACCATCCTGTCCACACACTACTCGATGACACAATCACAACAAGTTGACAAATCCCTACTTTGTCCTTCCATTCTGTTCCGTGATGTTCCACAATATTTCTTGCAACATCAACTCTCTTGTTCTTACATGCCCAATGGAACACGAGAGGAAGAGTCTACACACACCACACACTCACACACATTCATTTCATTCTCTCAACACAACTGACTGTCACACACCTCAACTGTAAGATCTTCAGCTCTTTTACTTGCCAACACCAACCGACCAGCTGTAGACAAGTGACCTTTTTCCATAGCAAAATCAAATGCAGTCTCACCAAACTAACCATATACGATGAATGTTAGCAATGTGTTGTCCAACAAGCAATCAATACAATACAATTGCCACCAGACTATCCATCACTACTCATAATACAACGCCATGTCTGCTAGTAAAACACTCATCTACATCTCCTGCTGCAGCATACACACAATCAACACTTTCTAATCGAATATCAAATCATCTCCAACTCTCTCTCCTACACTTGACACACTTTCAACTTCACATCATTTTTCTTACAATAAACGAGATCTACTCAAATACCATTACAAAACAAATCAAGTTATGCTAATCAACAATTTTGTTTCTATGTGTTTGTAATGTTTGAAATTGGTTAATGTTGCCTAGTAACCGTCAATCAAATAGGAAAGTCTTTGTGGTTAATTATATTTTACAATGTCATCTCATTGATATGGTTCAATATAAAGGACTGTCCACACTGGCAACTGGATCGCGATCCAATTCGTCTGATCCACATCGTGAGGTGGTTTTGATCACGATCCGATCGGTTGAATCCAATTAGAAATAATAGGCGTTACCTTCACGTACACTACGCGTGTAGTTGGAACATCTAACACTCCTCACTCGTCTATGTTCTCGCTCACCTTTCGTCGCTGTATCAACGCTTTCCACAAGCAAAGAAGCCACACGTACACATCGGTCATCAGTCATGTGATATCGAAAATGAGGCGCAGGTAGTGTGTTCAAAGTGCACTGCATTCTGGTCTAGTGTGGACAGGCATTAAGTCAATCTCAATTAATTACTAAAACATGCACACATGGAGATGTCAAGTATGTGGGGACTTGCATGATACACAAACTTTCTGCTAAAGATGGACTTTGACTTTAAATTAAACCGATTAAGTGATAAAGTAGCAAAATCTAAAAACGTCAAACACAATTTCTAGCACAAAATACGTGACCAACAAGCATAACATTGAGGTGACCACTGAGAAAGATACCTACTAGTACAGAGTTGTCAAACTTGCAACTTATCGCCTTTTCACATGAGCTCCTTTACAACCGAGCCGCCAGTTGAACCAACAGTTGAATCCGTGCCAGAGAGCTGAGCTAACTCACTGTTCACATGATGTTCAACAACACAAGCCAGCTCACTTAGTGGGACCAGGGTGTATCTCTTGCTACATGTATGCACACTAGCTACATACAACCACCACGTGTACATAAAAAACACTCGCCCAATCTGACGTGAAAAGTCTGGCTACTCAAGACTATAGTTTGGCAGTTGGTTGACATTCACATGATGAATGCAAGCCAAGCAGAACCAAAGTGTAGTGGCACAGCAGTTTATGGTGGACCATTGCAGAGCAGCTTGGCTCAGCTTGCCTCAACTCGCACTGCATTCACACAAGTTGTCAACATTTCAAAAGTGAGCTGAGCCATGCTGACCGTGTTGGCTCGGTTACAAGTGCTCATGTGAATGGAACACGGTAGTTATTTCATGATTTGGATTGAACAAACGTGTCAATCCTACAGCATTTACACTTCCAAAGAAAAGGCAAAAGTAAATAATAAATACCGCCCTCATTTAAACACTCCAGATAGAAATATTAACAAAAATTAAATAAAATACAACAATTCACATCAACACATACAACAGTTCAACTGCACCACATGGAAACACTCACCTTATTCTTCTGTTCAGGTTTGGATCCTGCTGTTAATAGAGCATCAACGATTTCATCACAACCCTGCAATGCTGCCCACATTAGAGCAGTTCCACCCTGTAATGACAATAATTTTGTTTTATTGTTTGTCTCTACTGTAATATCCGTCCTATCACAAATCTCATTACATCATTTAAATCTCATTCTCTTCATTCATTCATTCACTATCAACACTTACCCCTTCATCAGTCCTGTTAATGTCTGCCCCTCTAGACAACAAAAGCTCAACTAATGACTTGGAGTCATAAAAACAAGCTTGCATCAGTACAGTATCTCCCTACAATAGAGTGAATTGTTATGAACAACAATAAAACGAGTCACTCAATCAATAACATACAAGAAAATCACACGCATCCACTTCAGCTCCTAGATCCAATAGACTTTCAACCTCATCACGTGACTTGCTCCTCACAGCACTCAGTAGTCTAGCATTCAATGTTGAGATGTCTCTCTCACTCATTCTAACATAACAGTAACACATCAATAACAATAAATCCTTCCAATTTCATTCACAAACGACATTTCACTCAACACGCGCTCTCAATACAATCACTACACACACCACATCTCAACCCTTCACTCACATCTCATCAACACAATTCTTTCTACCCAATCTCAATCTCCCTTCCTACTCACTCTTTATTCTCACCTTCAAATGCAAAGTTCGACCTCTCTCTCTCTCTCTCTGCCCTCCACTCGCGATCGACAACGACGTTTTGGGGCGTTGATCGTCTTATCAGAGTCTTATGACCCGCAATCACGAGTTACTCAAGCGCACGCATCCCCAGACTCTCTAGCCTCGCCCCAGACGCAGTATGGATTGCAGCCCCGGATGCGCCCCGGATGCGCTGCCATCACAACGGTGATGGCAGCGCATGCGGGGATGCAATCCACACTGCGTCTGGGGCGAGGCTACGCAGACTCTCCCGCATGATGCTTCGGTACCCTTAGCGCGCGTTAAGCATAACTAGCAAGACATCACGTGACTTTGACCTCAATCTTTGCAGCGCACAGTTAAAATTTATTTATTTACGAAATTAAAGTTTTTCTATTTTATTATTTTGAGTTTATTTAAAATATAACACTTTTTCATCACGCAACCTACATCTCGTAATACGATTGTGTTGAGTGATATTCTATATTATTTATTTATATATTTATTTATTATTTATTTATTATTTATTTATTTATTATTTATTTATATATTTATTATTTATTTATTTATTATTTATTTATTTATTATTTATTTATTATTAATTATTTATTATTTATTTATTTATTATTCATTTATCTATTTATTATTTATTTATTTATTTATTATTTATTTATTATTTATTTGAGTTTGCTACTTCATCTTCAACGCACTATATCGTCTCTGTAGACTACACACTCTACTATACAGCATTACAAAACTAAGATTGGCTATGTTCTAACGCAAGTACGGTCAGTGGACGGTTCGGCCATTTAATTTTCTACATTTCAATTTTCATGTTTTCATTTTTCAATTTTCAATTTTTAGTAATTTTTTTAATTTTTAATTTTTAATTTTTAATTTTTTACTTGCATTCTTATTTAAAATTGTTGTGTTTATTAAATTTTAATTTTTAATTTTAAAATTTTAAATTTTTAATTTTTAAGTTTCCTTATTTTTGTAAAATGGTTTTCATCTTTTGATGTGTTGATGCTTGTGATCTTTAGATTTATCTTTTAAAATTTGATTTTTAGGCACCTATGTGCTCAAAACTAGAAACTTGAACGCGCTGTTCGCTTTTCTATTACTAACATGAATAGAAAATAGAAAATTGAAATGACCGAAGACGCTAGACACAGCAGGGGTCTCAGCGGGGGTCCCAGCAGGGCTTCCATTCGCACGCGTGTCTCAGGAGATCACGTTTCCAACACGCTAGCAGGTGTTTGTTTTTACTTTGCTTTCCGTCACGTGCCAAACCACGTTGGCAACTCTTGACAACTCTTATTATTATTAGTCAAAAACAATATGGGGAGATGCAAGTTGTGGTGACCTAACGTAGACGACGCTTACAAAACAACTGTAGTGGAGGCTGCGAAAGTCTACCCAAGAATGTCTTGCGGTGTGAGAAAGCAGTCGACCCGTCCAATTACTACCGAGCGGTGGTTCGGACTCTTCTAGAGCTGCAATGCGATTTGTTTTGACGTTTATTGTTAGCCACTCATGGGGTTAGCTAACTCTTCTCACAAACAACCAGACTAGAGGCTTCGAAGCAAATCGTTTAGCACTAGGTGGGGTGTGAGAACATACGGCCACGCCTTTCCCTCTTCTCGCAAACAGCTACCTCCGCACACTAGCTACTATAGTGTATCGATAAAGAAACTCTCTGAACATCAAAAGCTATAGGCTTTCCAAATGTACAAAAGCAATTTGCTAACCGTAGACATCATCACCCTTGCTAAGCTTTTAGATCTCACTCGTGATCATTGAGGGAATTCCCCGGGAAGGCACGCCCTCAACTTGCACAACCAGTTAGTATTGCAGTCGCTATTT
This sequence comes from Corticium candelabrum, assembly GCF_963422355.1. Classification (NCBI taxonomy): domain Eukaryota; kingdom Metazoa; phylum Porifera; class Homoscleromorpha; order Homosclerophorida; family Plakinidae; genus Corticium; species Corticium candelabrum. The sequence goes on along the minus strand of NC_085087.1, from coordinate 3,607,118 downwards.
TTTAGGTTCTCTATTGAAGCGGTACTCCAATGGCTATTTTTCATCATGCAACTATTACAAAGTAATTGTCAAATGATAGAAATAGCGCCAAGCGTCATGAAATGGAGTATAATAGCCGTTTACTGTTGCTGAGTAGAGATCATTGTAGGTTCCGTGGTTTAATGTAAAATATTGACTTCTGGCCAAGTGGATGGCGTTGTCCGCAATCGGATCATTGCCGTATTCTGTTGGCCTTCTCAAAATTCCTCCCTCTCCTTCGAATAACTGCACTGCGTAGTCTACACTTGGAATTGTTCCTGCTGGAAGTCTAACAGCCTGGTGATTTTGAACTGTGATTAGGAGTTCCTTTCCCTCTTGGCAAAGTTACACAAAGTGTGTTGCTAATTGACAGTAATATGCAGACTTTATCCTATACCTGGAATAGGATGGTTGTTCCACGCTAGAACAAATAGTTCTATTCCAGCCTGGCACACTCTCATAGCCAGCCACGAGATACAAAACTTGACAATGTCATCGTTCAAGTCTAGTTGGTCGGTTTCCACCAGATCATTAAGGCATTTTTTAACAAGATAATTAACCTTTTGGTTGACTTCCACCCATATTCTTTCTGCTGGATGATTCTAGGTAATTAAAGAATTAAGTATTACAATCACATCCTAATCATTGTGTGTCATTCATGTTGGTGTCTATACCTCCCTTGACATTGACTGAACATGGGGAGCTCTTCTTTGATTTCGCCTTAAATTTGCTAAGCGTTCTTGCACGTATAGAGACAAAATGAACTCTTTCCCATGGTCAACTCGTATTTGATCCCACAGACCAAATTGTATCAAGATAGGTCGGAATAAGTGGCTGTAAATCAAATGTTGTTTTTGATAGGCATTGTGATGATGCCAAGAATGAATCCACTATAGCCGTCAATGGCGAGGACATGTGTAACTCCATACATCACAAGCTTTTCATTCTGGTCTATGTGCATTTTGTGACCACAGTATTGAGCGTAATAGGGTATGGGATTTACTCGTCGATGCGCAAGAGCTTGCCTCCTTCTGTGATATCCAGGAGCAACTTGTCCAAGAGCCCATCCAACTCTCTTTTCCCATACACAAAAGCCTCTAGTTTGCAAGTAGCCCTTCATCATCTTCCTCCCGTATGCTGGCCCAACCTTATTTCAGCAACGTTGTAATCACATGTATATAGATATTTAGAGTATGTACATATTTACAATTTACCTCTCTAACACCGGCTTCAACGATTTGCCTCAACTCACGATTCGACACACCCGAGTTAGAGTGGATGTCGTGTTCAAAGCAAAATCTTCTCACCGATCTCTCAGAAAGTCCTCTAACTCCAGGATGTCTTCGCCTCAATCTATAGCTTATTTCTGAATGCGAAATGCCTTCTTCTACCATTCGTCTGATGTCTGCCTCGTCCATTACAGCGACTGCAATACTAACTGGTTGTGCAAGTTGAGGGCGTGCCTTCCCGGGGAATTCCCTCAATGATCACGAGTGAGATCTAGCAAGGGTGATGATGTCTACGGTTAGCAAATTGCTTTTGTACATTTGGAAAGCCTATAGCTTTTGATGTTCAGAGAGTTTCTTTATCGATACACTATAGTAGCTAGTGTGCGGAGGTAGCTGTTTGCGAGAAGAGGGAAAGGCGTGGCCGTATGTTCTCACACCCCACCTAGTGCTAAACGATTTGCTTCGAAGCCTCTAGTCTGGTTGTTTGTGAGAAGAGTTAGCTAACCCCATGAGTGGCTAACAATAAACGTCAAAACAAATCGCATTGCAGCTCTAGAAGAGTCCGAACCACCGCTCGGTAGTAATTGGACGGGTCGACTGCTTTCTCACACCGCAAGACATTCTTGGGTAGACTTTCGCAGCCTCCACTACAGTTGTTTTGTAAGCGTCGTCTACGTTAGGTCACCACAACTTGCATCTCCCCATATTGTTTTTGACTAATAATAATAAGAGTTGTCAAGAGTTGCCAACGTGGTTTGGCACGTGACGGAAAGCAAAGTAAAAACAAACACCTGCTAGCGTGTTGGAAACGTGATCTCCTGAGACACGCGTGCGAATGGAAGCCCTGCTGGGACCCCCGCTGAGACCCCTGCTGTGTCTAGCGTCTTCGGTCATTTCAATTTTCTATTTTCTATTTTCTATTCATGTTAGAAATAGAAAAGCGAACAGCGCGTTCAAGTTTCTAGTTTTGAGCACATAGGTGCCTAAAAATCAAATTTTAAAAGATAAATCTAAAGATCACAAGCATCAACACATCAAAAGATGAAAACCATTTTACAAAAATATGGAAACTTAAAAATTAAAAATTAAAAATTTAAAAATAAAAATTAAAATTTAATAAACACAACAATTTTAAATATGAATGCAAGTAAAAAATTAAAAATTAAAAATTAAAAATTAAAAAAATTACTAAAAATTGAAAATTGAAAAATGAAAACATGAAAATTGAAATGTAGAAAATTAAATGGCCGAACCGTCCACTGACCTAAAATCCTTGCAATAAGTAAATCTCTTTGTATCTGCTTCAAAGTGGAAGGCAGAGACGACATGTACATATGTTTCCAGCTCTCTTGCCTCCTAAGGATCTGTCTGTCATGTGGAAGAGAGATGAGAGTAAGAAAGTGTATGTTGGTC
>NC_085087.1:3602968-3604258 GCF_963422355.1 Corticium candelabrum | reverse complement strand
AGAGAGAGAGAGAAAAAGAGAGAGAGAGAGAGAGAGAGAGAGAGAGAGAGAGAGAGAGAGAGACTTTGTAGGCCTGTAACAAAATGCGCGGGAGTTTGTTTGTTCAATTAACTGAGTATAGGATGTGACGTGAGCTCGCCAGCCACTGTACGCCATCCTCTAATTGCCACAACTAGTAGAGCGCAAGATGCGCCCGCTGCAAGTGGAGTAAGCTGCCTCACCAGGCTGATTCTGCATGCATGCGTCCGTCCGTGTGTCACAGAAGATGCGTCTTCTTCCAGGAAATGTGGCGTGTAAACATAGATTGCTACCGCCCATAGGGTGACTAGGACTGGTGTATGTATAATGTGACCTTGCAGTACAGTGTAGCAATTAGAACAATGACAAGACATAACACTGAAGTGTTATTGTCATATGCACAACTAACTTGCTTACTAAAACATAACTGTCATGTTCAAATAAACAAAAGCTTCACTGCACACTTCACACCACTGCTTGTTCTGTTTTAAGATTTGTAGCACCCTAGCTTGCTTTGTCTGTGCCAATCAGTGCCCAGTATTCACTTAGAATAGGTGACATAACCCACTACCACTACATATTGACCCGTCAATAAATCGGGCCGTATAACTGCCTGTGGCTACAGGTTTATCAAGATGTGAACCAAAGTGTAAACATAAATAGTGTTTGTAATAACAATTAGGCTATTAAAGAAATATCTGTCAGCCAGAACAAACAATACAAGTGCAAACCTGAGTAAACTAAACTGAGAGTCGTCCTTTCTAAAAAATTAATCGTGGTAGGGTGTCCAGTAATAGAATGATAGTCGCGCACAAAACGCTGTAAACCAGCTACAATCTGCTGCATGGTAGAAGGTGGATAAGGCATTTCATCTTGCCTCCGAACTTCATGCATAAAACGTGAAAGCCGGTAGTTCATTTCTCTGTTGTTCATATCTTGCAGATCATGCATGTACTGCCCTTGGCTGCTTGTTTCTCCATTTCTTCCATGCGTTGAACACTAACCGTCCCATGCAGTAGCTTTTGTGATGTTAGGGGGAACACACAAATCAAGAAACTTCTGAAAACTACTGGATGAAATGGGAGCTTGGAAACGAGATTCAGAAGACTGCTGATCAGAAACAACATCAACGTCTAGCAGTTTACTAGTGTCCAATAAACCAATAACTGGCAATTCTGCTGTTTCAATGCGCAAGTCGATTTCAGCTTGGGTAAGGCATCATCATCACTGAACATTTTGCTACACAACTGATTTGAATTTCGTGCCTAAAGG
>NC_085087.1:3560468-3597968 GCF_963422355.1 Corticium candelabrum | reverse complement strand
GACGCACCTACAATACAGACGCGTCACGGTATACGGAGTTCTGCAGACAGAAGAAGTGGTCGCTGTTCCCAGCCTCAGAGCATCTCTCGTCGAGTTTGTCGTGTCAGCAGCTTCGGAAGTGCAGTACCAGACGCTGAAGGTATATCTGGCTGGCATCAAACACCATCATCAACTTGCACGCATGCCAGACCCCGTAGCCACTTCTATTCGCCTTCCCCTCGTCCTCCGAGGCATCAGATGGTGCGGACTTTGATTACCTCCAAAACCTCGCCTTCCAATCACTATCAAGGTCATCGGTCAAATGAATCGACGCTGCGAGAACGTCTTGACCTATCAACCGATGACCATCAGATGTACCGGGCCGCATTTACCACGGTCTTCTTTGGTTTTCTTCGGTGCTTGGAATTAATGACTCCGAGCGTCAGCAATTGTGACAAGGACCCACCTCTGATACACTCTGATCTCACAACCGACGGCAACGAGTATCGGCTGCACATCAACGCTGCTAAAATGGACCTGTTCTGCTTGGACGTCAACTTATTTCTTAGACGGACACATCATTCAGTCTGTCCGGTAAAGGTATTGAAAAACTACCTGGCCCGTCCTAGAGAATCGGATCTACTGCAATTAGTACACACAGACAGGTCCTTTCTCACTCCCCTGCGTCTTACCTCTATGCTTCGGTCTCTGCTACACAAATTGGGGTACACCAACAAAGACCACTACGCGTCACAGCTTCTGGATGAGAGCAGTAACAACTGCAGCCGCTGCTGGCCTGCCAGATTGGCTGATCAAAACTCTCGGTCGTTGGTCTTCAGACTGCTACCAACGATACATACAACTGAATGGTAAGGTCCTCTCTTCTGTGGCAAACGTGCTCGCTAAAGCCCACATTCCTACCAACTTTCCATCTTGGTCCTCTGACTAACATCTGTTTTTTCTTTCACATTTACTCACGATAGAGACGATTAATGCTCATATATGTTGAATTTGATGGCTTCATTAGCTTCATCCTCTAATTGCCACAACTGGTAGAGTGCAAGATGCACCCGCTGCAGTCAGAGTAAGCCAGCTCACCGGGCCAATTCTGTGTGCGTGCGTGTGTCACAGAAGGTGCGTCTTCTTCGAGGAAATGTGACGTGTAAAATAGATTGCTACCACCCATAAGCGAGATAGGACTAGTGTATGCATAATGTGACCTTGCAGTACAGTGTAGCAATTAGAACAATGACAAGAGATAACACTGAAGTGTTATTGTCATATGCACAACTAACTTGCTTAGTAAAACACAACTGTCACATTCAAACAAACAAAAACTTCACTGCACACTTTATTCCACTGCTTGTTCTGTTTTTAAGATACAATTTTCCTACCATAAAGTTCATAATATTGTTTACCTTATCTTTAGCATCTGCATCAGCTTTCTTCTCCAACAGACACTCCACTGCCTCACGATCATCAAGTTCAGCAGCAAAGTGAAGTAAAGTGCGACCAGACTGCATGCACAACACAAAAACATCTTTCACACATAATCAACAGTATTGTCAAAACTCTCACCTCCTTCTCCACTGATTGACAAAACTTCTCTGCAATCTTTCTTGCAACATCCACTTCATTACTACATGCCCACTGCAGCAGCTTACACACATTCTATTATCAACAATCAAAAGAAGAGAATCAATGTCACAAATCAATTCCATAAAAGGAAATACAAACAAAAATACCAAACTGTATCCACTCATTATGCTGTAAGACAACTGTTACTCACCTCTAATGCAACATCTTCAACTGACTGCATTATTAAAAACAACCGATTAGCTGTTGACATGTGACCTCTTCTCACAGCAAAATCAAAAGGCTTCTTGCAATACTATCACACATACAATTGTAATGAGTTAGTAAGAATATCACAACATGACTTCACAAGTGCTAATTAGTAACTCTGTAGCATTTAATAATTAAATAACTTAATATCTATGTCTAACTTAAATGCTTTGTACGCTGTATGTAGAGATTGACCAGGTGTTGTGGGCGTGGTCATATTTTAGACCTTCAGAAATCACCTTAAAATGCGGTTAAATATCTTGAAAACGACAGACAGAAAACCTTACAAGTTCAACTACGTTTGACTACTTCTGAATTGATCTCAGCTTGTCTTCAGAAGGAGAAAATCGCTCGTCAATTTCGGAGTTTTCGCTGGATTTTGTCTTCTTTCTTCTTCTTCTTCTTCTCCTCCTTCGTCACGCATAACTCCTTGACTACGGCATATCTAAAGCTAAAACTTTGGGAAACAACGTAGAATAAGCCAACCTGTATTCTTTTGATGATAGAAAAAAGAAACATCTAAGAAAAAAGATTTCTAGAATGGATTTGAACCTGCTACCCTACTTACATTCAACCGCAATTGTTATAAGCCATTGTTAACAAACAATAGCCAGGCAGCCAATCACAAGCTCTTGCTACGTTGCTTGAAGCAGTGTAGGGTACACGTGTAAAACAAGGCGACAAGAATTCTTGACACGTTTCGTAGTTGAAAAACCTGAAAGCCTACAGTTAGGCAAAGAATTGCGCTCTTGAATCATACGAGCAAACACAAGAACTGCGTGTAATTAATTAATTAGAAGTGATGTCAAACGTCATTGCAATCGCAGACACGATATATCTCTTCTTGCCGTAGTTGGACCACCAACGCCTTCAAGCATTTGGATTATGGCAAAAGCAAATTAATTCGACTCGCTTCCATCACAAAACGTCGACTTTGCAGCGCTCGGAATGTGACGTTTGTTATGAGCCTAGAAGTGTGGCCTACGATAATAATTTTGCAGTTGTCTAGTGCTACCGTATTTTATTTAAGACCAAACTCCTGCAAATCAAAGACCTCCTACTGTGTACAAGCCGGTCGCGTGTAGAAGTCGAGCTTTTGTTGAAGACACTCGGCACGAGCGTACACACACGTTCGGTTACGTGCACGTGCACAAATGACGGCGTGTGCGTGTAGCGTTTAATGACACCTGGCTAACAATGATGACGAAGGAAAAGGTGACGCTGCTGAAACTAGCATCTCGATTCTCATAGTAGTGACAAGTCTATCTAACCAAATCTTGCGTTTTCGATTAAGTGGTCTAGATAACAAAACTCATCCACATTCTGTAACGTGATGCATGACCATCAATGGAAATGCGAGCTTGCTTTGTTGCCCACACCAAGAACTTTAGTTGTTTAAACGCTAATACTCATACCCCACCGGACACAAATTTTAAAATTATGCAAGAATGCATCTAGAAATTGTTGTAGACAACCAGGAGATCTAACAGCTAATCATCTGCATAAATTCCTTCTTCAATCTACACACACACACACACACACACACACACACACACACACACACACACACACACACACACACACACACACACACAACTACATGTACGTATGCTCGTAGCTCTGAAACAAGTAGAACAGCTTCATACTTACTAGTGGTATTATTGCAACTAAATGTAACGTCTGATTCAAACCACCTATACATAAACACTGCATAGCTCTTAAAATATTTGCAAGTACACTGTAAACCTAAGATCCACATGCTCGAGATATGAGACTATACATGTAGACCAAGTATGGCTATAAATCTTTGTTTAATCAATGGAGTAGGCTGTGCTTTCGCACTCCTAAAAACTTACCAAACTGGAATTTTAAAAACCTTTTCCCTGAAAAAAGAAACAGATGTAGGGATTGTATAAAAAGTAATAGAAACAAGATCTATAGATAATATGAACCAAAGCCAGACATCATTAGTGAATCCTTCCAACCCCACATCCCCTACATTTTACTATTCGGGGTTGGAAGGATTCACTAATTATGTCTGGCTTTGGTTCATGCTATCATAGATCTTGTTTCTGTTACTTTTTATACAATCCCTATATCTATTTCTTTTTTTCAGGGAAAAAGTTTTTAAAATTCTAGCATACCTTAAAGTTCTATGATTTGTCTGCAAAGTGTGACAACTGTACAGTACTGCTGTCATTTAGTGTAGAATGTTTCTACAGAATATTTGAATGTTGCTACACTTACCTTGTCTGTAGCATCAGCATCTGCCTTCTTGCTCAACAGAACATCAACCACATCACAGTTGCCATGATCAGCAGCATAGTGAAGTAAACTTCGTCCAAACTGCATCAACAATACAATAACAAGTCATACAAATGATTGACAAATTCTATTTCTCACTCCGTCCTTCACTTCTGTTCCCTGTTCCACAATCTTTCTTATCACATCCACTCTACTGTTCTTGTGTGCCCAGTGTAACACGACACATCGAGTCTACACAATCCATACAGTCACACTTCCTTATTTCTCTCAACACACAACTGACACACACAAACCTCGACTGCAACATCTTCCATTGACATAGAAACAGTCTGAAACACACAAAATCAACAACACAACATGCAAGTATGCTCAGGGAGACAAACAGTACCGTTTCCACATCATTGCCGTGTGCCAGTCTTCTCTTCAGGATGATGTCAGCAATGTCCACGTTGTCATAAACAGCCACAATATCCAATGCATCACGACCATACTGTTCACACACTACTCAATGACACAATCAAAACAAGTTGACAAATCCCTACGTCGTCCTTCCATTCTGTTCCGTGATGTTCCACAATATTTCTTGCAACATCAACTCTCTTGTTCTTACATGCCCAAAGGAACACAAGAGGACGAGTCTACACACACCACACACTCACACACATTCATTTCATTCTCTCAACACAACTGACTGTCACACACCTCAACTGTAAGATCTTCAACTCTTTCACCTGCCAACACCAACCGACCAGCTGTAGACAAGTGACTATTATGCATAGCCAAATCAAAAGGTCTCTTCCTATACTGTAACACATAGAATTGTAATGAGTCAGTAAAACTATCACACCATAATTTCACAAACATTAAGTCTGCAGCATTTCATTATCACAAAATAATTATAAAATTAAATTGACAAAAAACCTAATGCTTGGCAACACATAATAAATCAATAAATTAAGTCTTGTACATTGACTAATTGTGTGTGTGTGTGTGTGTGTGTGTGTGTGTGTGTGTGTGTGTGTGTGTGCGTGTGTGTGTGTGTGCGTGTATGCGTGCGTGCATGTGTGTGTGTGTGTGTGTGTGTGTGTGTGTGTGTGTGTGTGTGCGTGTGTGTGTGTGTGTGATCTGTCTCTGTTTCATCACAAAAATCTTTTGAAAAAATTTAAACTGATGTAAAAATTCCTGCAAAATCAGCAAGTACACCAAGCTCTGTCCACCTTATTACACCTCAACACACATGTAGATCTGCTGTTTTACTACATTTACATTCCATTCTACTCGTCATAGAAATGCAAGCAGCTTAACATCTTGTTCAAAGATTCACTTAAAAATAGAGCTGCACATGACATAACATCATGATGTAATGCTTAATAACACTGAAATTCATAACACACAATGAAACTGTATGTTTGTCTTTCAACAGGCTCTACACATCAAACCTCCATGATTTGTCTGTAAAGTGTGACAACTGTACAGTACTGCTGTCATTTGGTGTAGAATATTTCTACAGAATATTTGAATGTTGCTACACTTACCTTGTCTGTAGCATCAGCATCTGCCTTGTTGCTCAACAGAACATCAACCACATCACAGTTGCCATGATCAGCAGCATAGTGAAGTAAACTTCGTCCAAACTGCATCAACAATACAATAACAAGTCATACAAATGATTGACAAATTCTATTTCTCACTCTGTCCTTCACTTCTGTTCCCTGCTCCACAATCTTTCTTATCACATCCACTCTACTGTTCTTGTGTGCCCAGTGTAACACGACACATCGAGTCTACACAATCCATACAGTCACACTTCCTTATTTCTCTCAACACACAACTGACACACACACAAACCTCCACTGCAACATCTTCCATTGACATAGAAACAGTCTGAAACACACAAAATCAACAACACAACATGCAAAGTATGCTCAGGGAGACAAACAGTACCGTTTCCACATCATTGCCGTATAGCAGTCTTCCCTTCAGGATGATGTCAGCAATGTCCACGTTGTCATAAACAGCCACAATATCCAATGCATCACAACCATACTGTTCACACACTACTCAATGACACAATCACAACAAGTTGACAAATCCCTACGTCGTCCTTCCATTCTGTTCCGTGATGTTCCACAATATTTCTTGCAACATCAACTCTCTTGTTCTTACATGCCCAATGGAACACGAGAGGACGAGTCTACACACACCACACACTCACACACATTCATTTCATTCTCTCAACACAACTGACTGTCACACACCTTAACTGTAAGATCTTCAACTCTTTCACCTGCCAACACCAACCGACCAGCTGTAGACAAGTGACCATTCTTCATAGCCAAATCAAAAGGTCTCTTCCCATACTGTAACACATAGAATTATAATGAGTCAGCAAAACTATCACACCATAATTTCACAAACGTTAAGTCTGCAGCATTTCATTATCACAAAATAATCATAAAATCAAGTTGACAAAAAACCTTATGCTTGGCAACACATAATAAATCAATAAATCAAGTCTTGTACATTGACTAATTGTGTGTGTGAGTGTGTGTGTGTGTGTGTGTGTGTGTGTGTGTGTGTGTGTGTGTGTGTGTGTGTGTGTGTGTGTGTGTGTGTGTGTTTGTGTGTGTGTGTGTAGCATCTGCAGTTTCATTTGAAAAATGGAAACATCCCGGACCTTTGGGTCATAAGTTCAACTGGATGGGCACAGGCATAATTCCCTTAGGCAAGAAAACCACACACAATTGCTTATCTTGACTCAAGAGTATAAATGAGTAGCTGGCCATTGATTGGGGTAGATAAGACTGCTGGCTTGGCAGAACATCATGCAGCAAATGGGTACGTGTGAGACTGAGGTCTAGTCTCGTGACTGCGCCAAAGTTGGATGCTCTGGCCAAGCACCTAGGGGTACGTCAGAGTAGCCTAAAACACTGAGTAGCACCAGATACCCCACCTAGAAATAGGCAGGGGATGCTATCTTTGATACTGAATGGCATATCCATGTGTATGTGTGTGTGTGTGTGTGTGTGTGTGTGTGTGTGTGTGTGTGTGTGTGTGTGTGTGTGTGTGTGTGTGTGTGTGTGTGTGTGTGTGATCTTATGGAGTGATTACATCCTGGACCTTGCAGGGTTGCAGGTTCAAGTCACAGTGATGTCGAGTTATGGCATAATTTCCTTGGGCAAGAAACTCACACACAATTGCCTCTCTCAACTCAGGAGTATAAATGAGTACCTACCTGATCATTGACTGGGGTGGCAAAGACCTCCGACTGCAAAAAGTGAATCAGCCACTGGGGTCCGGGTGAGAATTTGGGTGCCCACCACAATTGGTGTCGCAGTCAATGCTCCTGCGAGCACCTGGCGCAGAAGCACCTGGCTAGGCTCCAGGAAATTGGTTAGCACGGTGCATAGCTCCTGCTTAGTGCATAAGAACCCAGCCATCTGGCTGGAAACATTACTGTTTAACGGCAGCTTCTTATCAATTTGCCATGTGTGTGTGTGTGTGTGTGTGTGTGTGTGTGTGTGTGTGTGTGTGTGTGTGTGTGTGTGTGTGTTGTGGGGTGCGTTGGAGCAGATGGTAGAGCGTTGGTGATGACATCCGGGATCTTGTATTCTTTGATGAGGGTTGAAGGTTCGATCCTGGTGGAGGCAACACTGTCGCAGTTTCCTTGAGCAAGAAACTCACCCACACTTGCTTCTCTCGACTCAGGAGTATAAATGATTACCAAGTCATTGACTGGAGTGGACAAGACCGCTGCTTTGGCAGCAACATCATAGACCAGACGGATACGTGTGGGCCTTGGTGTCCAGTCCCAGAGCTGCGCCATTGCCAGTGCCCCTGGATGACTCTGGCAAAGCTCCAGGTGGATTGTGGCGCTAGCCCCAAGACTCCACGTAGCGCATGGAGGCCCTGCCTCTTGAGGCAGACGAAGCTACCTCCGCAACTAACCTCAAGGTCAACGTCGAAAGACGTGGAGGGCTTAACATTTGTCCATTGTGTGTGTGTGTGTGTGTGTGTGTGTGTGTGTGTGTGTGTGTGTGTGTGTGTGTGTGTGTGTGTGTGTGTGTGTGTGTGTGTGTGTGTGTGTGTGTGTGTGTGATCTGTCTCTGTGTCATCACAAAAATCTTTTGAACAAATTTAAACTGATGCAAAAATTCCTGCAAAATCAGCAAGTACACCAAGCCCTGTCCACCTCATTACACCTCAACACACATGTAGATCTGCTGTTTTACTACATTTTCATCCCATTCTACTCGTCATAGAAATGCAAGCAGCTTAACATCTTGTTGAAAGATTTACTTAAAAATAAAGCTGCACATGACATAACAGCATGATGTGATGCTTAATAACACTGAAATTCATAACACACAATGAAATGGTATGTTTGTCTTTCAACAGGCTCTACACATCAAACCTCCATGATTTGTCTGTAAAGTGTGACAACTGTACAGTACTGCTGTCATTTGGTGTAGAATATTTCTATAGAATATTTGAATGTTGCTACACTTACCTTGTCTAAAGCATCAGCATCTGCCTTCTTGCTCAACAGAACATCAACCACATCACAGTTGCCATGATCAGCAGCATAGTGAAGTAAAGTTTGTCCCAACTGCATCAACAATACAATAACAAGTCATACAAATGATTGACAAATTCTATTTCTCACTCCGTCCTTCACTTCTGTTCCCTGCTCCACAATCTTTCTTATCACATCCACTCTACTGTTCTTGTGTGCCCAGTGTAACACGACACATCGAGTCTACACAATCCATACAGTCACACTTCCTTATTTCTCTCAACACACAACTGACACACACAAACCTCGACTGCAACATCTTTCTTTGACATAGAAACAGTCTGAAACACACAAAATCAACAACACAACATGCAAAGTATGCTCAGGAAGACAAACAGTACCGTTTCCACATCATTGCCGTGTGCCAGTCTTCTCTTCAGGATGATGTCAGCAATGTCCACGTTGCCATACACAGCCACAATATCCAATGCATCACGACCATCCTGTTCACACACTACTCAATGACACAATCACAACAAGTTGACAAATCCCTACGTCGTCCTTCCATTCTGTTCCGTGATGTTCCACAATATTTCTTGCAACATCAACTCTCTTGTTCTTACATGCCCAATGGAACACGAGAGGACCAGTCTACACACACCACACACTCACACACATTCATTTCATTCTCTCAACACAACTGACTGTCACACACCTCAACTGTAAGATCTTCAACTCTTTTACTTGCCAACACCAACCGACCAGCTGTAGACAAGTGACCCCGACTCATAGCCAAATCAAATGCAGTCCTACCACTCTGACCATATACAATGAATATTAGCAATGTGTTGTCCAACAAGCAATCAATACAATACAACTGCCAGCACACTATCCATCACTACTCATAATACAACACCATGTCTGCTAGTAAAACACTCATCTACATCTCCTGCTGCAGCATACACACAATCAACACTTTCTAATCGAATATCAAATCATCTCCAACTCTCTCTCCTACACTTGACACACTTTCAACTTCACATCATTTTTCTTACAATAAACGAGATCTACTCAAATACCATTACAAAACAAATCAAGTTATGCTAATCAACAATTTTGTTTCTATGTGTTTGTAATGTTTGAAATTGGTCAATGTTGCCTAGTAACCGTCAATCAAATAGGAAAATCTTTGTGGTTAATTATATTTTACAATGTCATCTCATTGATTTGGTTCAATATAAAGGACTGTCCACACTGGCAACTGGATCACGATCCAATCCGTCCGATCCATATCACAAGGTGGTTTCGACCACGATCCGAACGCAATCGGTTGAATCCAATTAGAAATAATAGGTGTTACCTTCACGTACGCTACTCGTGTAGTCGGAACATCTAACACTCCTCACTCGTCTCTGTTCTCGCTCACCTTTCGTCGCTGTATCAGCGCTTTACACAAGCAAAGAAGCCACATGTACACATCGGTCATCAGTCATGTGATATCAAAATGAGGCGCAGGTAGCGTGTTCAAAGTGCACTGCATTCTGGTCTAGTGTGGACAGGCATTAAGTCAATCTTAATTAATTACTAAAACATGCACACATGGAGATGTCAAGTATGTGGGCACTTGCATGATACACAAACTTTCTGCTAAAGATGGACTTTGACTTTAAATTGGACCGATTAAGTCATACAGTAGCAAAATCTAAAAATGTCAACAACAATTTCTGGCACAAAATACGTGACCAAAAAGCATAACATTAAGGTGACCACTGAGCAAGATACCTACTAGTACAGAGTTGTCAAACTTGCAAGTTATAGCCTTTTCACATGAGCTCCTTTACAACCGAGCCGCCAGTTGAACCAACAGTTGAATCCATGCCAGAGAGCTGAGCTAACTCACTGTTCACATGATGTTCAACAACACAAGCCAGCTCACTTAGAGGGACCAGGGTGTATCTCTTGCTACATGTATGCAAACACTAGCTACATACAACCACCACGTGTACATCAAAAACACTCGCCCAATCCGACGTGAAAAGTCTGGCTACTCAAGACTATAGTTTGGCAGTTGGTTGTCGTTCACATGATGAATGCAAGCCAAGCAGAACCAAACTGTGGTGGCACAGCAGTTTATGGTGGACCATTCCAGAGCAGCTTGGCTCAGCTTGCCTCAACTTGGACTGCATTCACACAAAGTTGTCAACATTTCAAAAGTGAGCTGAGCCATGATGACCGTGTTGACTAGGTTACAAGTGCTCATGTGAATGGAACACGGTAGTTATTTCATGATTTGGATTGAACAAACGTGTCAATCCTACAACATTTACACTTCCAAAGAAAAGGAAAAAGTAAATAATAAATACCGCCCTCATTTAAACGCTCCAGATAGAAATATTAACAAAAATTAAATAAAATACAACAATTCACATCAACACATACAACAGTTCAACCGCAACACATGGAAACACTCACCACATTCTTCTGTTCAGCATTGGCTCCTGCTGTTAATAGAGCATCAACTATTTCATCATAACCCCGCCATGCTGCTTTCATTAGAGCAGTGTCACCCTGTAATGACAATAATTTTGTTTTATTGTTTGTCTCTACTGTAATATCCGTCCTATCACAAATCTCATCACATCATTTAAATCTCATTCTCTTCATTCATTCATTCACTATCAACACTTACCAGAAAATCAGTTCTGTTGATGTCTGCCCCTCTAGACAACAAAAGCTCAACTAATGACTTGGAGCCATTCCAACAAGCTATTATCAGTACAGTCCATCCCTACATTAGAGTGAATTGTTATGAACAACAATAAAACGAGTCACTCAATCAATAACATACATTATCACACGCATTCACTTCAGCTCCTAGATCCAATAGACTTTCAACCTCATCACGTGACTCGGTCTCCGCAGCCCTCAGTAGTCTATCATTCAATGTTGTGATGTCTCTCTCACTCATTCTAACATAACAGTAACACATTAATAACAATAAATCCTTCCAATTTCATTCACAAACGACATTTCACTCAACACGCGCTCTCAATACAATCACTACACACACCACATCTCAACCCTTCACTCACATCTCATCAACACAATTCTTTCTACCCAATCTCAATCTCCCTTCCTACTCACTCTAACTTTATTCTCACCTTCAAACGCAAATTTCTCCACACGCGATCGACGGTGACGTTTTGGGGTGTTGCTCGTCTTATCAGAGTCTCATGACCCGCAATCACGTGTTACTCAAGCGCACGTGTCCTCAGACTCTCCCGCGCTTCATTTTCCCGGTGCCCGAAGGAGGCGAAAGGAAGACGTCACGTGACTTTGACCTCGGAGAACTCAATCTTCGTAGCGCACGAAATTAAAGTATTCCATTTTATTACTAGTATTTTTGAGTTTATTTAAATACTAGGATCCATGGCCCGCTCTTCGTACGGTCAAGATACTGTAGTGTAAAACTAGGTCTAGGACACGTCACGTGCAATCTTTGTTGCGAGGTCCCGGATGTCCTTGTTTTGATAGAAATCGACACGCTCCCCGTGTAGTGCTTAGTGAAGAAAACCTGTAGGTTGGATTCCGTCCAAATGCAATCGGAATTTGAAGAGAAAGGCAAGCGCTAGAAGAGTAAGTTTCGTCGGCAAGAGATATTCGATTGCTGGAAGCTTTGCGAAAGACAACGACGCGTACGGTCTACACAGGACTGGTGTGGGCATGTGTTCGAATAAACTGGAATGTCTAGCGTTTGCCTCATCAAGAAATTTTACGCGGGGGTCGACCCCTTGAGAGGGGACCCAGTACATAATTTTTTAATTTCTTAATTTTTTACGCAAACTTTCGCTCATGTGTGCCGGGTGTGCTTGCCGATTTCGGTTGCAAACAAACAAAAGACGTCGCCGCAAAACGCGAACACACACACGCAGACAGACAATTTGAGCTTTATGTATTAAGGCCTGTCCACACTAGACCAGAATGGATCGCGATCCGATCGGGATCCGATCGGGATAGCGAGCGTCCACACTGCACTTTGAAAACGATACCTCCGCCTCATTTCGCTATCACGTGACTGATGACCGATGTGTATGTGTGGTTTCTTTGCTTGTAGAAAGCGTTGATACAGCGACGTAAGGTGAGCGAGAACAAAGACGAGTAAGGAGTGTTAGATGTTCCGACTACACGCGTAGCGTACGTGAAGGTAACGCCCACTATTTCTAATTGGATTCAACCGATCGCGATCGGATCGCGATCGAATCCACCTCGCGATGTGGATCGCGATCCGATCGCGATCCGATCGCGATCGAGTTGCAAGTGTGGACAGCGTTGCGGTTGGATCGCGATCGGATCGCGATCGGATCGCGATCCAGTTGCCAGTGTGGACAGGCCTTTAGACTAGGATCCATGGCCCGTTCTTCGTACGGGCAAGATACTGTAGTGTAAAGATAGGTCTGTGGACACGTCACGTGCAACCTTTTGTTGCGAGGTCCCGGATGTGCTGAATAAATTCGAATCTTGCTGTTCGCGCTTGGTTCGATCGAAATCGACAAACTCCCCGTGTAGCGCTTGCTGCAGAGAACGTGTAGGTTGGATTTGGTGGAGATACAATCATAATTTGGAGAGAAACGAAAGCGCTGGAAGAGTAACTAGAGTCTACAGAGACCATAGAATGTGTTGAAGAGATGAAGTAGCAAGCTCAAATAAATAAATGAAGAAGCACTAGAAGTGCAAACCCTCCGCCATTACGCACCTTGAAGGTAATTAGTCGTGCCATGACAGAATGGTCTAACTAAACAATACCAACTAACCGCCACGCACAGCGAAAGTAGAGCAAATACGAAAACCAGCTTTCCGTTATTAGATAGGTACAAAGAAGCAGCACTGATTTTCAGTAAGCAAACCACGATTTCATGCACCTAAAATGTTTTTGGCTTTTAGAAGATGACACTATTGATGGAACAAGCATATTGTTACAACTTTGCTCTCTAGACGTCTAGTTCTTTGTGCAACTTCTCTAGGCGTCTGATTGTTTGTGCAGCTTTTGAAGTCGTAATGAGCCACTATGGGTGGTTTTAGGCGTGGCATAGGTAACACCGTGCAGAGCCAAAACAAAATTTGACGCGGAAAAACATGAACGTTACAAATGTAGCTAGATTAGGCGTTATTTCTAAGTGCTAAACTCTCACGTACAACAAAGAAACAGCTCGCCACCGATTTTCCAGCTCACAACAATCTAGACGTCCGGTTGTTTGTGCAGCTTCTCTAGACATCTGGTTGTGGGGAAAACATGCACTTTTCAAATGTAGATCAGGTTGTTTCAAAGTGCTGGAACAAGCCAAATGTTACAAGTCGGGTAGTGCGTTACGCGATAGAGTAACACGCGTGATCATTGTTCTGTTTGTTGGTGGGCAAGCTACAAATGGAGAGCAAAACAAGCCGCTCACCACCGATTTTCCAGCTCACAAGAATGTAGACGTCTGGTTGTTTCTGCTGCTTCTCTAGGCATCTGTTTGTTTGTATAGCTTCTCTAGACGTGTGGTTGTTTGTGCAACTTCTCTAGACGTCTTCATGGTAGTTGTCGTAATGGGGGGAAACGCGCATGTTACAAACGTAGTTGTTTCGAAGTGCTGGAACAAGCCAAATTTTACAAGTCGGAGAGTCTCGACGCTAGGCCGGCTGGCAAGTTTCGCCTTACGTGATAAAGTAATGGGGGTGATCATTGTTCTGTTTGTTGGTGGAAAAACTAGGTTACAAATGGAGAGCAAAACAAGCACCTCACCACCGATTTTCCAGCTCACAAGAATGTAAAAGTGTCGTTCTTTGTGCAGCTTTTCTAGGCGTCTCGTTGTTTGTGCCGCTTCTCTAGCTAGACGTCTGGTTGTTGCATAGTAGCAGCTACCAAAGAAAGAGAAGCGGAGCCTTATGATGACATTTCGTTCGTCTATTGGTCGGTAATGACACCACTTCTGGTCTATTGGTCGGAATAGCTTCATTTGCATCTGCACTAATCGACTATATATACGGTCGGTCGGTCGCTCGGTCATCGAACGATTGCTATTATACCCTCGGCCGGAAATCCGGGCCTCGGGAAATAATATAGAATATTACACAACACAATGGTATTACGAGATTTAGGTTGTACTAGATCCATGCCCCGTCCTTCAAGATACTGTCTATATGATATACTATAGGTAGGGTTCTCGACGAAAGACGCAGGTGTTGACACGTCCCGTGCAACCGTTGTTACGAGGTCCCGGATGACTTGAATAAATGGAATCTCGTCTTCGCGCTTTTTTCGGTAGAAATCGACACGCTCCCCGTGTAGCGCTTGCTATAGAAAACGTGTAAGTTGAATTCGGTGCAAATGCAATCAGAATTTGAGAGAAACGAAAGAGTATGGAAGTTCCTTGGGCAAGAAATATTTGATTGTTCGAAGATTTGGGAAGGAAGACGACACGTGCGGTCTACACAGGACTGGTGTGGGCGTGTATTTGAATGAACTGGAATGTGGCGATCCCTCGAGAAGAGACCCTGTGCATAATTTTAATTTTTTACGCAAACCTTGCCCTTTGCGTGCCGAGTGTGCATTCAGATTCCTTTGCGAACGGACAAAAGACGTACCCGCTTATCACAAACACACACACACACACACACACACACACACACACACACACACACACACACTCACACACACACACACACACACACACACACACACACACACACACACACACACACACACACACACACACACAATTTGAGCTTGATTTAAACTAGATGATGAAAAGTGTTATCTACTTTAGAAAGCTCAACTTGTCTGTCTGTGTGTCTGTGTGTGTGTTCGCGTTTGGCGGCCACGTCTTTTGTCCGTTCGCAACCGAAATCGGCGCGAACACTCGGCACGCACAGTGAAAAGTTTACGTAAAAATTTAAAAAATTATGCACCGGGTTCCCTCTCGAGGGGTCTACCCCGCGTAAAATTTTTCGATGACGCAAACGCTACGCATTTCAGTTCATTCGAACACACGCCCACGCCAGTCCTGTGCAGGCTGTACGCGTCGTCGTCCTTCGCAAAGCTTCGAGCAATCAAATATCTCTTGCCGACGAAACTTATAATTAAGTACATTACTACCTGATGGAAGCTCGTTCTTGGGTGCGTCAGAAGACGTGTCTTCAACGGGAAAAGACTGCCGTTCGCTCGAATCATAATCAACAAGTCAAACAATTTCTAGGAATGACATACCGTCGATTCATCAAACTTCTATGCTTATTTACATGTAAAATATAAATATGTAAAATACATTAAATTATATGTAAAATATAAATATGTAAAAATATATTAAATTATATGTAAAATATAAATATATAAAAAAATTAATTTATGCTTCTATTGCCAAACCGTTCAGCATGTTGACTGAAGGAAAACGCTGATCTATTTGGTTCCAGCAATACCAAAATACTTGATAGCGTTGAAAGATCCATTGTGTAGTAATAGCTCAGCTGTTAGCCCACTCCAGGATCTTATGCAGACAGGCCCGGAGGTATGACGCGGCGGAAAGGGTCTATAGCTACGTGAGACTGTAGAGGAATATGCGAGCAGATCGACAAAATTCTAGCTAGATGACTCGACTTGAAACACTAGCTATTTAACTCAATTCCGGATCTCGCTTAATTAATTTAATGACGGATATCAGACTCCCTGGCTATATAGCTAAGGTTTGATTTAGAATTAGTTAGTCAGTGGTGTTATTTGCTTGCAAAATTCAATAATTAAAAAAGCGGGTTAACACTAGAGATAATATATCGACAAATTGATATTAATGCACTCAATGATAATGTACATGCTTTGTCAAAAAATTTGTTTTAAATTTTATTTCCTATATTTTCTAAATTTAAATCTAATATAAGATAGAAGACAAATGTCATAGTCTATACTTGTCTAGTTAATAACTGTAAGCAATGCTAATAATTGTTGCCACCGTTACTACGCAAGAAAGAACAACAACCGTCTACACTGCTACCGAGCTGCTCAATACTCCTGTATACGGAGTGGCCGTGTAGTCATGCTGGATCCATCTCTTGTCGACATAATTCCAGGACACATACAAATCTTCACTTTTTCTGTATACGTCAGTCGATTGGCAATTATAGGTTCCCACTATGCTAAGCGGCCTATTAGGAGCAGATACTTTGGAGCAGAGACGTCGAGATTTTACCACCAAGAGTGCCGGCACAATAAACGTACTGCAGTATCCAACCAAGCCTCCATATTCCAGTACGTCAACAATGTTGCTCACAGCGACGGCGGCGATTAGAGGCAGAGTAGCCGTAAAGAATCTGATCGTGAGCTTGGTGAAATTGCTGGGCTGGGCCCCGACATAATGCTTACTCAAACTCATAATATAGTTGGCGCAGGCGACGGCAGACAGAGGCGTAGAAGACAGCATTACAACCGACGAATGAAGAACAATAAAGGAAGATACGATGCGTACTGACAAGCTGTTTCCGGGTGTAGTTAGAGGAACCTATATCCGTACAATAACATGCAGGTATTAATTAAAGATTACATGAGAAGTGATCGTTTACTTTGCTAAGAATTGATTTACCCAAGAGAGACTGCTGGTTTCCACCAACTGAGATTGGAAGTGAAGTGCGACAGTAACTCCCACGACTGCATAGACCACAAAACAGGTGAAGACGCTAGCCGCTAGTAGGAAGTGAAGCTTCTCTTTGTCTGGAACCGGCTGTACAAACGACGGGATTAGTGGCTGACAAGATAACGTGTGAGATACAACAGGAATAATGGCCAGGCCACCGATTACATCAAATTTCTGCCACATACTTTGCAAATCTGATTTTTCCTCGTTTTCTGGTAGAAAGTCGTCTGATACTAAGGCTATCAGACAGTAACCAAACATGAGCAACACTCCAACAAACCGGATAGTCCCCAGGGAAACTTGCACAAATTTCTGTTGAGTTAGTTCCATTAAAGAAATAGGAACCACAAGCAATCCGAATATTACCACACACAAGGCGTATGTGTTCCAACATGAACCAGTTGGATGCATCATCATTCTGAAGTCGTCGTCGGAACACTGTTGAAACCGTTCGAAATCGAAGGAAATGTGAGCAGCCCAAGAACTGGCAGCTAGTGTTACGTAGTACCACATAGAAAGCAGACACCAGAGCACGACAGACCAACCGAACACAACAGCAATCGACGGAGACAGAAACACCTCACAGAGCTCGTCTACCTCAAACTTGCGATAAAATCCAATTTTGTATACAGGCTTGAGATTTTCTACAAAAGGTTCCAAACAATTTTTCTTTGCCATCTCAAAGCGACTGCTTCTATCTTCCAGCGCCTATAAATAGCAATTAAACGTAACAATACAGGCTGTCACATGTCAAATTAGTGGTCATCATCTCACTTGGGCTCTTGCCATATATCTTCTAGTGTCCAAATGAGCGGTGGGATTGTGGGCAAGGATAACAAAAGTGAGAGAAAGAGAGCAAACAGAAGACCGGCATAGTAGAAAACAAACGGTATCGCAAGTAGTCCACCGCTGATATTGTTGTTCAAAATGTAGATAAATGCAACGAGCTTGCTGTAAGGTTCTTGTTTTTGCGTCGTTTTCATCTCGATTGCTCCTGAAAACGCCGTCTTCTCTCACACCCGTCTTAACACAAGACCGGCATTCAATGACTGGCATAAGGTTCTCGTGACTAGAGGAATATGTAGTGCACGTAGCAGCAGTAGCTAGCCGTCTGAGCGTTCGCAGATGGGAATGTACAGGTTTATGTATAGTAAGCAAAAGACACTTGCGTTTAGCTAAGCAATAATAACAATCATTTTGATATTTGAAAACCTCGTGACAGCGTTTAGGTCCATGTAACGCTTGCCATGTGTTCTTCCCATGTAGAGCCACATGTGGCATTCAGTGACTAGCTGAAGCCAACACATGGATGTAAGACTTTCGATTTCTTGATATTGCATGCATTCCACGGGAACCAATTTTAATTAATTAACATCTGACTGATGTTTTCTGCACAAAGAAGACTGCTGGCCTGGACCAAATATCATGTGATTGTTACAACATTCCTAGACCATAGAGCTCAAAGAAATTCCCTATTTGGTGCAGATATTGCAGTGGCGGCAGAGATAGGGGTTTCGAGAAGCGACAGACTTCCCGCTAATTGAATTGGGGGTCTGAGATCTCCCAATAATTGGATCTCCTTTTAAATGGAACCATGTACTTCTGCAATCTGTTTACCAATCCAATCACCAGCTAGGCCACGCGCACACATCATGGACTCCGTCGACCCAGGCATGCAACGCACACCACACGGATAGAGCGACGCCCCTGTTATCGGACACCATCAATCATCGGACAGCCGTGCAAGAAGTAAACGAAGTAAGACTGAGTTTTGTTAAAGCCCACAGTGAGAAGGATTAGTAAAGACTGTGATTCCAGACGTGGGACTTCCAAAGGCTAGACACGGTTAGGACTGTAAACGTGATCCTTCTCTGCGACCCCGTCCATTACTTGGACACCACCATCATTCACCGAACACGAACTGTCCCATGGAAACGCAAAGGCAATTCTGCAACTTCGCATCTGAGATAGGTTTATAGGTGACTAGCTAACACAACAACACTATCAGTCTCCGTTTGCTACTCTTCAGGAGAGATAGTGCATGCTGTACAGGGACTATTCTGTTCACGTGGACTATCCTGTTCACGTGGACTATTCTGTTTATATTTGCTCCTATTCTGTTCATATTTGCTTCTATTCTGTTTACCGGGGACTATCTTGTTCACGCAATTTGAACCCACCCTAGCGGGGACTATCCTGTTCACCGGGGACTATCTTGTTCACAGGCGACTAACTATCCTGCTCACGACGACTATTCTGCATGTTCACACTAGCCATGTGCATACAGTGTTCATAGTGACTATCCTGTTCACAGGCGACTTATAATCCTGTTCACCGGGGACTGTCCTGTTCACAGGCGACTATCTTGTTCACAGGCGACTATCCTGTTTCCGCGACTATTCTGCATGTTCACACTAGCCATATGCATAGTGTTCATGGCGACTATCCTGTTCACAGGCGACTACACGTATTCTGTTCACAACAATTATTTGAATTACATCAACAGTAACTCTGCAAAAACATTTATTGTTTGTTTATCCGATCTTTATCTGTAGCCTATCTAATTCAACGAAAAATCTGTCTAGTCTCAAAACCAATTAATTAACGGTGCACTATTTCAAATAAAACTTGTGCACTATATGCTATTGTAGCTGTAAATAACTACTCATTATCTACTTTGACACATCTGTTAAGTTATAACATAAAAGTATACTTGAGTCAGTCTTCCCATCTAGAGACGTCCAACAGGAATTGTAGGCAATGACCTGGCGGCAGTTATGACATCATTTTTAACACAATAGCCTATGCAACCTCCCCCCACACTCAAAACACTAGACTTCTTTTAAATCTGTGTCTAAGATTGATCGATCGATGCATGGCAATTTCTGTGTGATATAGAAATGTATTATAGTATGGTACTCATATGTATGAATTTCTTTCACGCCTACTGAAGGCATACAGTATCCACAGTTAATAAAGGACATACAGAACTGTCATTTAAAATTTACACAGAGACACACACAGACACACAAAATAGATATTATAAAATGTGTTTTTGTTCATTGTATATGAGGAAAATAGTAATTCACAGTCTCAATTTTCAATTAATTTTCCTACCCCAGATGACTTGCTGGTGCTTGCTTACAACCATCGATACCTGTTACTGACGCAATTAACTTACTATGCATTAATTGCATTATAGTTGCTGTAAATTTACTAGCTTCTTGCAACCACTCGCCAACCTTCTGTCACAGACACTGTACAGTATAGATATCATACTTATCTAGGAATTACGTAATCACACATGGACAATCAGAAAATTATTAGTTGTAATACACACATTCCTAGGATCTGTATACACCAGAGAGAACCACTTTAGTTGAGCACATTGGAAGAGTCTACGATATGGTAGTGTTGTCAGCCACGTATCCTACAGGCAGGTAACTAGATAGCTAAATTGAGCAAGAGCTAGTACGGTAAGTGTTGTGCGTATGGATTGATGAGACTGTTGACAATGAACAAAAGTGTCTAGCTAGTGAACAAAAGTGTCTAGCTAGAGAACAGAAGCTCTAGTGAACACGCAGATCTATAGTCGCCGTAAACAGAATACATAGTAGCCGATAGTCGCCGTGAACAGGATAGTCCCCGGTGAACGTAAACAACATTGTCACCTGTGAACAGGATTATAAGTCGCCTGTGAACAGGATAGTCGCCATGAACACTATGCATATGGCTAGTATAAACATGCAGAATAGTCGTCGTGAACAGAATAGTCGCCTGTGAACAAGATAGTCCCCGGTGAACAGAATAGTCCACGCTATAGCGGGGACTATCCTGTTCACTGGGAACTATCCTGTTCATGTGAACAGGATAGTCCCCAGTGAACAGGATAGTCTCCAGTGAACAGGAAAGTCCCCGCTAGGGTGGGTTCAAATTGCGTGAACAAGATAGTCCCCGGTGAACAGAATAGGAGCAAATATGAACAGAATAGGAGCAAATATAAACAGAATAGTCCCCGTGAACAGAATAGTCCCTGTACACATGCTCATTGAGCCGACGTACGCCTCTTTCGTCGGACAGTCGTTTTTCCTTTGCATCACCAGTCTGCAGGTAATAATGTCATAAGAGAGAGTTGGAAGGAATTATAGTACGGCCCCCAATTCGTTTGACTTTTATTTGACTCTACTAGCGGAAACTGCGCGTATTTATAGGTACGCGCTGAATGTTCTCCGCTGACATTGTCACAAGCTCGCTCTTTTGGCATATACTAGCTCTTCGATGCTGTCTAGTCTTCCCAGCGTAAGAATTTGAACTCCTAAGTGTCTTGCAGCACAACTGCACAGGCTTGATGCACCGGATCCCTGCTTCATCCGGATGTAGCAGACGATTCACGTCATCCCTAGGTTCGAACTTTGTGGTGAGCACATTCTCCCAACTCGTACAGGAACAGCCCGTGCTTTGGCCCCTAAATTGTTACCTGGCTCTGAATAGGACGTGTGCAGGTGTTTCTATCTCAGTTTGCTAGCTATACCATTACCTGACCTTGCACGTGCAGCACGTTATCGTTGGTACACAACCAGCTGTACCCAATGCAGGAACTTTGTTTACTATCAGAGCAGCTGGAACCTTCACCCCTGCTTCTCCTGGGTTGAAAATTTTGCAAGCACGCAGATAAGCACATGCGCAGACAGACACAGATAATGACCATCAGACATTTATTATATTATATAGTCTGCTTTCGTTATGATAAATGAGCATATAAATGTACCAGCCATAAATTAAAGATGAAATGTAGCAAACGTTCTTTTTCTGGCTTCATTTTTTGTAATTTTATCCATTGACAACAGACTTCAGATCGAGTCTGTCAGTGATATCATGATGGTAGTGCAGGATCATCAGGATATCACTGACAGACTTGATCTGAAGTCTGTTGCCAATGCATACATTTACAAAAAATGAAGCCAGAAAGAGTACGTTCGCTACATTTCATCTTTAATTCATGGCTGGTACATTTATATGTTCATTTATCATAATGAAAGCAGACTATATAATATAATAAATGTCTCATGGTAATTATCTGTGCCTGAATGTCTGTGCATGCGTTTCTGTGCGTGCTTGCAACTTCCGGCTACGACCTTGTAGGGCAGCCTTTTTCACAAAGTAGAGGTCTATTGTAATTTCTATTTTGTATTGTCCTTTTTGCTGATGTCAACGTGTTTCTAGACATCAATAAATAGCAAGGAATTACTTATCTTAACTCCAGAGATTCAAACAGATTGTTTACCTCCAGAGAACTTTGCTATGATTCTAAGACTACACACGGATTCAGGCAAATTCCGTTGTGAGAGTAAACATGCGCAGTAGCTAATAGTTACATTCTTTCGTTGTCAGGCAACAAACACCGCCATTTTACTAGTAATGGTGTTCGCGAGCAGATGTCACGTGTAGTGTACCAACATTGGCAAGGTGGTCATTGATGGTAGGAATTGACACATGTACACTCCCCACGCAGTGCTGGGTGCAGGATACGTGTACGTTGGATTCGGCGCAAATGCAATCAGAATTTAAAGAGAAACGCTAGCGCTATTTAATCGGCAAGAAATCTTTGGTTGCTGGAAGCGCTAGCGTTGCAGAGGGCGATGACACGTACAGTCTACACGGGACCGGTGTGGGCGTGTGTTCGAATAAAGTGGAAAGTGTAGAGTTTGCGTTATCGAGAAATTTTACACGAAGTCGGTCCCTCAAAAGAGACCCTTGCACTGCACTGACAAACTTGAGTAGTAATGGACCTGCTCCGTTAGAGGTTTGGTATAGAAATCAGCTTTTTAGCATAAACGATTGATACTGATCAATACAAATCTAACTCAACCCTACAATACCTGTAGTTACTTATACTGTACTATAAGCCAACCCCTCCCACTTTTTGAATTCCATTGTCTGCCCAAGACTAGGTGATAGTATAGGATCGATTCACCTTTGATTCAATAGACGAGGCTACTGTATATATGATGTCTCATAATAATTATAAACACTGTATATTTGTCTGATTGTTGTGTCCAGCCAAGACACTGTCATGTCACGCAATATGTATATGCGACAGTGTGGTCTCCTGACACGAACCAAAATATCAGAATTCATGTTCAGCTCTTAGAAATAATAAATACAAGCATTTTATATTACAGTATACTTCAAACACGAGCACCTCAATTCTATCATGCTATCTACAGTCGATTACTTCAGTTGTAGAATAATTCTTTGACAAGCTCAATGGTCAAGATCATTACAATAGAAATCACTACAAATGATGGCCATGATAACCCGATTGGCGTGCTTGAACTTGAACTCTTTATTTCACTGGATTTGAGAACCGTTAGTGATTCTAAAGACGATTGATAATATTAGCCTTGTTGCACCAAGTTGTAGTCAGTGTAGTTGTATCGTTTGTAGAAGAAGTTGCAAACCTACATTATTAACGTCATCTCTATATCAATTGATCAAATTCGTCGTGTACTCATTATGCCAAGTGTTCGAAGTACTACAGTAAAGAACTTGTATACGAAGTAAATCAAATACATCAGTGCAATTCGTTAGATGTTGTGTCACAAGATGTAACGTGTAAGGTAGTGATAAGCTCCCTTACTGTCTATTGATCTAATGACATGTGCACGCGCGCGCGCGCACACACACACACACACACACACACACACACACACACACACACACACACACACACACACACACACACACACACACACATGCACACACACACACACACACACACACACACACATGTTTATAAGCACATATTACACCATGCCACGTACGTAGTACTGTACTACCTCAATAATTGTTTCTATGTTCACTACACATTATAATGCCACACACATCACATTTCACTACCTATTTTTAACCTCTGGTCGTGCACAAGCTCACATCTTTCCATCTTTCGCTGACTGATTTGACTATTTGCAACTTGACACTCAGAGAAATCACCTTTACGTTGCTCATCTACACAAGACATACAGTTACCAAATTAACACACTATAATACAGTACAACTTGTAACCAGCACTGTCTATTTAGTCTGGCATGATAATTAACCTGATTTGCTGTCTGTCAGTGATCCAGACAGAAGTACAGTAAGCTCTTCACTTTCTTCATCAGCTGAGGTTAGTCTTTCTTCAGCTGATAGAGAATAAATAGAACACATTAAACAAAATATTACTATTAGTACACTATGCAATCAGTTAATGTCAACTAGATGTTAACCATTGCCAACATTTGGCTTGCAAGCATGTCCTTACGCATGCATCCACTATTGCCAATATGTTACTGCCAGTATAACAGGGTATCTGTCTATAAATCCACTAACCTGTCTATTCACGTTATATCGACTACCATAAAGGTTTATAGTGCTTATTACTAGTCCATTTCACGAGTGTCTCTCTGCGAGTAACGTTTCAGTTTAACCCTACAGTAAGACAAATTAGCTAGTACGCCGATTCTGCAAAAATGGCAAACTTTACCACAGAGAAAATGCACAAAAGTAACAAAGCATGCACAATTGTCTGCCTCTGCCTATTCTCTGCTCACCCAACTCGGCTCATTTGTCCACTATTCTGATATCCTGACTACTCGAAATTTCTGAAAGTGACTCATCTTGATTTATATATTAAGATGTAGCCATGTAAAAGACCATGTTATCTCCACTAATACACACATGCTTCCTAGCCTCGTCACTAGGACTTCCTTTGCTTTCGCTGGTCCTTCCACGCAAAGATAACAAGGGCATGGTATCACATGATGTTGTCTCCATAAAGCACGTGATACCGCGCCGTTGCTATCCTCGCCTGGACGTACCAGCGAAAGCAAAGGAAGGCCTAGTGTCCAGGCTATACATGCTTCTACCATTGCTTCTGCAAGTAAAGGCTTTACAAACATATACAGCATATATAACATTTGCATATCATTCATAACTAATTGTGTTTGTCACATTCAAAAAGCTTCGGTGACCAAAATAGACTTTCAGCGTTCTAGACTGCTTTGCTGCTGCTGGCTTGCCTAAAATCTCAATAAGCCTTTCTACATACATTTTTAAATTTGTACTTCTTAGATTCACATACTAGCTGTTATGGTATATTTATATCATGTGTCTCACCGGTTTCTTCCAGAGCATTCGATTCTTTTATTGCAACTGGTTCTATTTCTGCCATCGATTCTTCAGGTTGTCCTTGTTTTGTCATTTTTTTCTGACACATTTCCCGTTTCACTCATGCTCTCTTGTTCAGAGTCGACTGTCTTTGGCTGTACATATTCTGCATCTTAATTGCTTATAGTTACACTATATATATATATATAGAACGCACCAGAAGACACAACGCATTGGCAGAAGTCATTTTCCAGGCGTTATTAGTTGAGAATAAAGACGTGGTAAAGGAAGTGAGATGCAGTGGTAGTGACGAAAGTCGTCCAGGTGATGTTTTTCATCCTGACTTTTTAGAGGGCAAACCAGCTTATTTCGACATAACAGTCAGAAACTCATTGCAGCCATTGTACGTGACAAAAGCAGCAGTAAGGGCTGGGGCAGCAGCTGAAGCAGGTGAAGAACAGAAGGACACACGTCACGAAGCAAACGTTCTGGCAACAGGTGGTCTTTTTTACCCCTTGGTATTGGAAACATTGGGTTTCTGGTCTCCGTTCAGCATTAAAACGTTAAAAGCTATTGCATCTAAAACTTCAGCTGTCAGCGGAATTCGATTCCATCAAGCTTTCCAGAATTTGACGCAACAACTTTCGGTACAGTTGTGGAAATACAATGCAAGGATGTTGTTCAGAAGAATTCAACTTGAAGTACAGGACATTGATAGTTGGGATATACCCACCGTAGCGTAGTGTAGAATTTGGTAGTTAGTTCTGTTTAAATGTAAAAGTAAATATATATATATATATATATATATATATATATATATATAGTGTATATATATATATATATAGTTACACACACACACACACACACACACACACACACACACACACACACACACACACACACACACACACACACACACACACACACACACCAAACAGATGAGTCGTGTTACTTACATGCAGACCTTCTACTGAGATATAACATCGTCCACGGTTGTGGCATCAACTGCTGGAACAAGACAGAGTCTCGCGAACAACGTCAGTGCATCGAGATCCAGTGCGGTCACTACGACATCTACAAATGAAATCAAACTACCAACAGCCATCACACACTAGATAATCAATACGACAACTTACAAACATTTATTTGTGCTGCATGCCATCCTTCACACAATGTCCATTGCAATTACAGTAACCGTCATTACATCTTTTAACACCTAAATGCAATAGAAACCAAAGAAAACGTGACAAGATGCTGCATATACAGAGTGTCTTACCAACTGAACATGATTTTTTGTCATTCAACAAATGGGAGCCATCGAGAGAGTAACACTTGTAGTCCGACACAAAACTGGTGACACAATAATGACTGCAGTTCGCTTGATTGCAGTGATTGGGAGTGTGTTGCTGTTGTTGTTTCTGATAAACTGCAATGCCTGGAAAAGATAAATAATTGATTGACCTCCCTAAAATAATACGAGAGATGGATTCCTCCAATACAATAGTCTAGTGTATTGTGACATGCATCCTTCCAATACAATACTCCACCACATACCTTGTACAGAGTCCACATCATGCTCAATCATCATCAACTGTGATCCATCAAATCGATTGGCAACAAAAACTCTTCCCTCCTTCCTCGGTCCCCAATCAGA
Organism: Corticium candelabrum; assembly: GCF_963422355.1. Lineage (NCBI taxonomy): Eukaryota > Metazoa > Porifera > Homoscleromorpha > Homosclerophorida > Plakinidae > Corticium > Corticium candelabrum. Next base: position 3,570,901 of record NC_085087.1, on the reverse strand, counting down.
CGACACGTACACCTTTTCCTCATACAACACAATAAAGAGAGGCCGTCCAACACCACCCTGTATAATAACTCTTCAATTGTGACCCAAATAATCACAGACCTCAACCTATAAAAACACACAAACACATAACACCAACAAAGATTTATTAGACTAACACACACCCAGCGCTCTACAATTTGTGTTTGTGTGTGTGTGTGTGTGTGTGTGTGTGTGTGTGTGTGTGTGTGTGTGTGTGTGTGTGTGTGTGTGTGTGTGTGTGTGTGTGTGTGTGTGTGTGTGTGTGTGTGTGTGTGTGTGTGTGTGTGTGTGTGTGTGTGTGTGTGTGTGCATCTTGACTTACCACTCCATGATTGCTGTCCACCCAGTAGATCCTCTGTGTTATCGTATCAACTGCTATTCCATTCAGCCACACATATCCATCCACCACAACGTGTCTCTGTTCCGTTCCATCCATAGCAGCAACACCGATATGTGAGTGATCCCCCAATCAGCCCAGAACAGATACCCTCTCAATGGATCAACAGCAAGACCATGCAGCTCGTCCAACTTCATACTCTTATTCATAAAAACTCGAAAATACAAACCATCCAATTTAGCAATAAAGATCGTACGATAAGCAGGACTCGATCAACCAATAGATCCAGTCGTTCAAGTATTTGACAGCAACACCGTCAGGGTTACGAGTGCCTTCCAATGTTGTGAGAATCGGGTTTGGCTCTGCCCTGTTGTCGGTGGAAACTGCACATATACGATTCCTTTGGTATTCACCAAAGTAGATCTAAATCAACAAACAGTTAGAAGGACAATAAACATGTAGACTAAGTGTGTATACAAACTTACCATGCCTGTATGGAAGTGGAAGGCGACCTGCACAATTGACAGTCTGTGTTTGGCAAAGCCTTCAATTGACTTTGTATTGAGATCCATTAGCTTGACATCCTGACCATCAGCGTACAACAACTTGGCATTTCCATCTGTAAGACAGACACAGTAGATAGAATTAAAGCAGACAAAATGCACGTGCGTGCACACACACACACACACTCACACACACACACACACACACACACACACACACACACACACACACACACACACACACACACACACACACAAACACACCATATGTAGATTCTGTACCTATACTATATTTCTTCATGAAAGTCACTCTCGATTAGAAGTCGCCTTTAATTAGAGGCTGCATGCCCTCAAAGGTACCATGCACAGCCTAGCTATACTGCCATGCTTATAACTTAACTAACCTAACTAACACACTGTCCCATCCTTATACTAGTTTACAGGCACTTACTTTTAGTTCTCTATGTTGTCATAAACAGGTTTTGGTGGAGGTGGGTGTTCTTTACTGATTGTTGATCACATGCACCTTCATCGATATCTGTCTGCCCATGCACATCCGTTCTCATTGTGGCTGTACATCATCACATGCCGTCTTTTAATGCGAGAATCATTTCGCCGCGTAACAAGCTCTGGCTGCTTGTCTTGTAGTTCAAAATGTGTTCTACTTGACAAGACTTTGGGAAACTTAAAACGGCACTGTAGCTCGTTTTCACTGCCATGATCGTTGTCCCCTGCTAGGGCAGAGGTCCTCTTACGTTTAGCACGGCGAAGACAGTAAGCCGTTGAACATTTCGTATGCCTCTGCACATTGGCTATTAGTTCAGCATAATCCTGCTCTTCGTCGGTCACATCTCTATGTCGTTTGTGACAGGGGTGCATTTCTGCTCGAGGCATGTGACCCTCCCCCGTTTCATTCAACGTGGGATTCCACGTAGTTACCAGGGCATCAGCAAAGTCATACACCTCCTGTGCAACGTCCTCTGCCCTTCTCATTTGTTCGCTAGTGGCTTCGGATTCGCCCGACTCGGATGCTCTGTGCATGCATGCCCACTCTGAACTTATCTTATCAGAATGTGGAGCATCGGCCAGCCCTGCCACACCATGCAAATGAGAACTACCTCTGTGCTGATACTCAATGCGTGCCCAGAAATCTACAGCACCAAGACTGTTTTTGCAAAAAGTATCGCATAAATTTTTCTGCTCTGTGCAAAGAGAACCAATCGGTCAAATGAGGATTTTCAATGACCGCCTTTATTCTCTCACTGGCCCTGTCTTGATTAGCGTTTGGCCTATAGTGACGCATCAAGTCCTGAAGCTCTGGCCATTGAGTATCAGCAGCACTAAGCGTAACGAATATAGTCGGCATGCCTAGTGCCTCTTGCATGGCCGCTAGGTTTAGTCCTTGAGTACACCAGTACTGTCTAGTTCCATGCAAAGAACTACTAAACCTCATTACTCGAGATGCAAACGAAGTCTCACCTCGATTAACCATATCCTTCGGTTCTTCCACGTTCAGATGGTTTTCACCAATTCTCTGTTTGACAAACACACGGCCTGTCTCGAGAGCTCGCCATCTCATCATGGTGTTCAGTGCAAAGTAACGAAATCTGGGATGCTGCGCAAACCGTCCGTCACGATAGCGAATGAGATGCTTCGAGTACTGACCGAGCGTTAGCCGTCGCTTTCTCGGCGCCAGATACTCACCAGCACCCGTCGGAAACAGAGTAGGAAACGCTCTGCTCCGCCTAATTAAACTTTCATCGAAGGCCACGCCTCACGACAAACGTCACATTCCGAGAAATGCAACGTAGAAATTTCGCGATGAAAGCGAACCAAATCTGCTTGTGCCTTCTGCTTGAAGGCGTTCGTATTCCAACTACGCCAAAAAGAGTCTGCTTTTGTACCGATACCGGCGATATCATCAGTAGACGGTACCGCGGCTGTGCTATCGCGTCTGCGCTTGCGATTGTGACGTACAATGTCACGACTTCGACGCACTTCCGTTTGCTCGTGCGATTCACAAACGCGATTGTTTGCCTTGCTAGCGGCATCTTGCTCTAGTCTCGCTGAGCGTTCAATATCAGTCTCTACTGATCGTCGCCTAGCTTTTTGGTGAGACATGTATGCTTTACGTTCGCTAGTTTTTTCTACTGTCTCATGGGCTCGTCTAGTAGAGACCTGTTCAGCGTCTAATCGGAGCGTAGCGGCACGCTCCTCGTCAGTTTCACGAGCTCGTCTGTCAGAAACACGTGCAGACATCGCTTGAAGCCTGACAGTGAGCTCCTCGTCAGTTTCACGAGCTCGTCTATAGGAATCACGTGTAGCCATGGCTTGTAGCCTGACAACACGCTCTTCGTCAGTTTCACGAGCTCGTCTATCAGAAACATGCGAAGACACGGCTTGAAGCCTGACAGCACGCTCTTCGTCAGTTTCACGAGCTCGTCTATCGAAATCACGTGTAGTCATCTGTTGAAGTCTGACTACACGCTCATCGTCAGTTTCACGAGCTCGCTTAGCGGCACTACGCGCAGACACCGTTTGAAGCCTGACAACGCGCTTCTCGTCAGTTTCACGAGCTCGTCTCTAGCGACCTGTCTAGCAACCGCTTCAAGCCTGGTGGAGCGCTTCTTCTCACTCTCACGAGCCCGGCTATTGGCGACATGCAGTGCCAATGTTTGAAGCTTCAAACGGAGTTGACGATCGTCAACAGTTTCTACTTTGCGCGCTTTCGTCGTGTGCGACTGCATGCCACTTTCTCGCGAACGACGACGACGCCGATTCTCGGCATTGCAATCTAGACCATTAGATCTTTCGAGTTTACTCTCGCTCGCACGACGACGTCGTTGGCGTTCACGATCAAGACGTCGCCGTTTGGATTTTGGTGACTCACCGTGATGCGAAGACATACACGTATCACGACATGTACACGTACCACTTTTACATGTCAAACACTCTGAAAGTGCTATGCTTTCAGATACATCATGCATCTGTACGCGCGCAAGTACACTGGTACACGTAGATTGCACGGTACTTTCAACTGTATAGATATCACGCGTCACTGTCGCACCATCATCAATCGACTGCCAGCGACTTGCACTGGCAAGACTAAGAGGTTTGCCGAGGTCGGCACCCGCCAGACTGACCGGTACATCAAAGACCTCGACGTCAGTCCGGCTACTACAGCTATCATTCATAGCTATAGGTGCGACCTCTAGGCAATGCCCGACATCGTCCGAATCAACGGCCAACGGAGCTGACAGCGATCCACAGGGCGAAGCTTGGCATGCATTTGCCACTTCTATACAGCTTTGCGATGCATGCGTTTCTGCCGACCGCGTACTTACCGCCAGTTCAGCTGAATCTTTCGTGCAGCTGCAAAACACGAAATCTCTTTCGTAGGATCATTCTAAACATGCAGTCACGTTGAGGTAGAAAACCTTGTAAAGCCTGCTGTCTCTTCTGTTTTTCTGCGGTTCGTGCAGCTGCAAAACATAACAAAAAAATTATTTTCCTTCGCAACACCGTGTACAAAGTGAAAAGTCGAGTCATTCAACTGCAAGTACCTTGTAAAGTCTTCAGAACGTTCTGTTCTAGTCGCTTGTCTCAAATGCTTCCTCATCTTCGTAAAGTTGGGACGCTAATGAATTCTCACCGGCGATTGGTCACTGGTCATTATGCGCGGGATTGTTACGTCAGGCCATTGTTTAGGCGTTGGATTGTTACGTCACCTACGTTTGCGTCCCAAAACGATTGCTGATTGGCTCGACAAACTCCCCGAGCGTGACACACGCTTACAAACAAACATAGATAGATAGGTACAAACATACCGACAGACAGACCGGAAGTCAATTCAACCCGTTTAGAGTGAGCTTCTCGCGAAGCAGTCCACCACTTATTGTGGTGTACTTCTTTTACGCTCGTAGCTTAACTAGTAAATGAAGCTGTGTTTACACCGTCGCTTCACAGCTACGAGCGTGTGTGTGTATGTGTCTATGTTTGTGTGTATATCAATGTGTGTATATCAATGTGTGTGTGTGTGTGTGTGTGTGTGTGTGTGTGTGTGTGTGTGTGTGTGTGTGTGTGTGTGTGTGTGTGTGTGTGTGTACGTGTGCGTGTGTACATGCGTGTGTGTGTGTGTGTGTGTGTGTGTGTGTGTGTGTGTACGTGTGCGTGTGTACATGCATGTGTGTGTATTTATTGTAAATATCAATGTATATTTATTAAATTTTGTTAAATTATTGTCATTATTATTAATTAATCATATTAATTATTAGCTTAATTGATGCCAGTATGTAAACGGCAATTCTTTGAAAACACCTGGATTTATCAATTTGATTAAAGATAATTAACTAAATACCATCAATGTTCCACACTACTTCGAATTCACACAGCACGGCGCGGGCTTGTTATCCACGTTATGTCTCAATTCTGCATGTATAGCGCTCTTGCATCACTGAAAGTTAATAAATTAATTAACTATTGAGATGGACTATCAGATCATTATCATACTTTTATTGAACCGTCGCCATCTTTCGTTCTGCTAATTCGTTGTAGCTAGAGATCGGTGTACGTCTCCTAGCTGCATAGAAAATACTGTGAAGCGACATGCGTGTATATCTAGCGACTGGATCCAGAAGATATTAAGCATCGTCAACGTTTCCTACGAATCTTTCTTGCAAGACGACGTCGATCGTTCATCATCAGTCTTACTTAGAACATATTGCTCTCTTGAAGATTGCGGATGACATGCTGGTGGTGCGCATACAACGGTGCCTATCTAGATGCATGGTCCCATGGGACCTTCGCTTGGCTTCTTGTAGAACGATAAATTCGTTTGTTTTGCGATTCTTTTGTAAAAAGTAACAAACGCATACAACTATTACCTGAACTTTACTCTGCGCTTCTTAGTTTGACGACAGTTTGACCGTAAAATGGAGGTTTACGACATCTCGGCTTTTCTGTCATAGTGCGCGGGATTGTTGCGTCACCCATTGGTGGTGTGCCAAAAGACTGCTGATTGACTCAACAAATTCCCGAGAGTGATTCACGCTGACAAGCTAGTATTACGTCACCTGCATTTCGCGTCCCAAACGATTGCTGATTGGCTCGACAAACTCCCCGAGCGTGACACACGCTTACAAACAAACAAACATAGATAGATACTTACAAACATAGGTACAAACATACCGACAGACAGACCGGAAGTCAATTCAACCCGTTTAGAGTGAGCTTCTCGCGAAGCAGTGCACCACTTATTGTGGTGTACTTCTTTTACGCTCGTAGCTTAATGATGCCGTACAGACACATACACCACAGTAAAATATTATTAACTCATTAACTGATTTGATTGACAAATGGACAGACACACAGACACACAACACACAATAAAACAAGCAGACACATCACCTCAACCCAAATGTTGAGAGGAAAAGAAGTGAGAAGATCAAAAGCAGCACATCACTACAATAGCTCGACAGACAAGATAACAAGCAAATCATTCAACAATATCAATCCGACCTCACACCAAAATCATCACATTAAATCAAAAGAAGAAAAAACAAAAACACAAATTAATTGCTTCTTTTGCTTACATCTTATGGCTTCTTCCATCATCTCAACCACATCACTGTGACCAAATTGCTTGTCAGCCTCCAGTGGTGATATTCCCCGCTGACTATCCCACAATGACATCACGTTAGTAATAATATTGACTGAAGGATATTGAATGCATCACCTCTCATGTTGGGGACTCGCTCCATGTTTTAGGAGAACATCAGCACACCACACATGACGAAAACGGGCAGCATACCACAGTGGTGTACAACCATCAACATCATTGATATCAACAGGAACACAACAAGACAAAAGTCTCTCTACAATGGTCACGTGATTATTCTCTGCAGCAACATGGATGGCTGTCCATTCCAACTGAGTAAACAAGAAACTGATAAGATAGTGAGAGAGTGTTTATGTTAAAATATATTAAAGCAACAGACATTCCATTCAACACACACAATGAGACATTCAATAGAATGATCAACACACCAACACAAACAATAGCAAAATGAATGCATTACACTCACAAATATGTTTAATACATGCAGAACAGACACCACAATATCAACTCAACCTCTCAATACTCAAACTCACCCAATCACTCTTCTTCATCACATTAAATATCTTTGGTCTTCAAAAGTATATTCACTATATCGCCAAATCCTTTCCATGCTGCCACAATCAAACTTGTCCATCCATCCTGCATACACAAGAATGTATTATTATCATTATTCCTCCATCACACTGTACACATGCTGCAAGAGAAAAGAAAATAGAAAATGAAGACGACCTGATAAGACAATAACTACTGCAAAAATAGTCTCCAACAGTCCAAGTTGAATGAAATAAAAACCAACAAGATTTATTCATCTCTGCATGCAATGGCTGCTTCAGCCAGTCACAAGTCAACACTGCTGCCTTTTAACCAGCAAGAAGAAACGAAAACGTTGATTGTTGGATTAGATTGTTACATCTAGTTAAGCTACGAGCGTAAAAGAAGTACACCACAATAAGTGGTGCACTGCTTCGCGAGAAGCTCACTCTAAACGGGTTGAATTGACTTCCGGTCTGTCTGTCGGTATGTTTGTACCTATGTTTGTAAGTATCTATCTATGTTTGTTTGTTTGTAAGCGTGTGTCACGCTCGGGGAGTTTGTCGAGCCAATCAGCAATCGTTTGGGACGCGAAATGCAGGTGACGTAATACTAGCTTGTCAGCTTGAATCACTCTCGGGAATTTGTTGAGTCAATCAGCAGTCTTTTGGCACACCACCAATGGGTGACGCAACAATCCCGCGCACTATGACAGAAAAGCCGAGATGTCGTAAACCTCCATTTTACGGTCAAACTGTCGTCAAACTAAGAAGCGCAGAGTAAAGTTCAGGTAATAGTTGTATGCGTTTGTTACTTTTTACAAAAGAATCGCAAAACAAACGAATTTATCGTTCTACAAGAAGCCAAGCGAAGGTCCCATGGGACCATGCATCTAGATAGGCACCGTTGTATGCGCACCACCAGCATGTCATCCGCAATCTTCAAGAGAGCAATATGTTCTAAGTAAGACTGATGATGAACGATCGACGTCGTCTTGCAAGAAAGATTCGTAGGAAACGTTGACGATGCTTAATATCTTCTGGATCCAGTCGCTAGATATACACGCATGTCGCTTCACAGTATTTTCTATGCAGCTAGGAGACGTACACCGATCTCTAGCTACAACGAATTAGCAGAACGAAAGATGGCGACGGTTCAATAAAAGTATGATAATGATCTGATAGTCCATCTCAATAGTTAATTAATTTATTAACTTTCAGTGATGCAAGAGCGCTATACATGCAGAATTGAGACATAACGTGGATAACAAGCCCGCGCCGTGCTGTGTGAATTCGAAGTAGTGTGGAACATTGATGGTATTTAGTTAATTATCTTTAATCACATTGATAAATCCAGGTGTTTTCAAAGAATTGCCGTTTACATACTGGCATCAATTAAGTAATGACAATAATTTAACAAAATTTAATAAATATACATTGATATTTACAATACACACACACACACACACACACACACACACACACACACACACACACACACACACACACAACGTCACTTCTATCACTTGTGCTGAATTCGAAGTGTAGTGTGAAAATTGATAATATTTAGTTAGTCATCTTTAATCACATCGACGCATCCTTGTGTTTTCAAAGAATTATACATTCAAGCAACAAGCTAATGAATAAATAATGATAATGACAATAAATAGACATAAATTAATACAATGTACATTAATATTTATAATAAATACACACGTGCCACACACACACACACACACACACACACACACACACACACACACACACACACACACACACACACACAACAAGATAAGCAAACACACACACGCGCGCGCGCGCGCACACACACACACACACACACACACACACACACACGTGCCACACACACACACGTGCCACACACACACACACACACACACACACACAACACGCAAACACACACACACACACACACACACACACACACACACACACACACACACAACACGCAAACACACACAAACACACAAACACACACATACACACACACACACACACACACACACACACACACACACACACACACACACACAGTCGCTCGTAGCTGTGAAGCGACGGTGTAAACACAGCTTCATTTACTAGTTTTGTTTATTGGAGACTTTGAGTAAGTTTTGTGATGTACTTACAGTCACATCTCATCGTTATGTGAAAGGTCACGTGTCTGCTATGTGACGGCAAGATCAACACAAAGTAATGACAATGTGTTATCTCTAGAACGAGGATTGCTACTTGTACAAACAAATTTAGACTTTACAAAATGTGTGGGTTAGATTACAAATAACTAAACTGTATCATGAGTCTCGGTCGGGTAACAAACATGAGACAGTGGACGACACGTGTATGTTGCAACACAGTGTATATACAAGCGTATCGCATGTACTCTGCATCGTATACATTCGATATACAGAAAGGCCGACGAGAAGAAGAATAGACAACAAAGTGTGTAGGTAGGAGTTTGGGTGTTGTGAGTTGAAAATAGACTGTACAAGTAAGAAATAGGTGGGTTACTGGTGCTCTTCTTTGCTTACGAACGTTTGACGGCAAACGTGTGTCAACTCTGTATTTGTCTGTGTGACGAGTTGTGTTTGTGTTGCATAGATTAGAGAACTGGAGAGTGAAGTCCAACAGAAAGATGAGGACATCTCGTGTCTCAGAATATCAGGAGCCGATAGAGTATGACCAGCACACGGTATACATTGTTCATACGTACGGTAGAATGACGTGCCTTTTAATCATTTTGCTTGTTTCATCTGGTACTGACGGAGCCTGTGGATTTGAGTTTAGAAATAGAACAATTATTTGTTTGTTCGTGTTTGACGTGTGTCTGTCACTTTGTATATTTCCATACACTCGAATCACATACAATAGATACATACACTACGTGCACGTGAGTCACGTGACAGTCTTGTTTAATTAACATTTATGTATTATTGATGACGACGGATCGGAACGATTGTGTTTATAGTAAGCGACACTTTGTTTTCTTACAGGTGGGTGCAGGTCGTGATGAGACTTGGTTGTTGTCACAGCCAGCAGGTGAGACATGTAGACGCATGTATCTGCATGTTTGTGTTTGTGAGCCATTGACATGCACGTTTAATATTTTATGTTGTCAACGAGTCTTCATCGGTTACATGCTGTCCATCACTTTCAAACTATAATGACCCGGTATTGCCTAAAATACTCATTTGATTCAGGAGACGTCATGCATGCCGTCGCTGCTCTGGCCTGTGATCAGTGGAATGAAGTCGGACTCGAGTTAGAATACGAAATGCCTCAACTCAACTCCATCACATCATCCATTGCTGCACCTTCGAGCAAGTTACTTGCAATACTGAGAACGAAAGCTTTCGCTGTCGGTACCGGCAATGTTGTTGGTATCATCTTGTCTGCTTGCCGAAGTATTT
>NC_085087.1:3515468-3555468 GCF_963422355.1 Corticium candelabrum | reverse complement strand
GAGACACTAAAGTGGGCGGAGCATTAGGCTCTACAAAGAAGCATTGTCTAGCAGGCGCCATTGAAGTCATTGTCCCTGAAAGAAATGAATTTAGCTAATGACGACGAAGTAACAAGGAAGATGCTTCGATAAACTTACGAGGACGTTGAGGAGACGAACTAACCGGCGCTGGGATGCCAGTGATGCCCTTCGGAAGTATACGCCGCCGCTGCTTTTCAGAAAACAGACGTGGGACGGCATCTTGTCGCCTTCCAGCCGCACTCTGTGCAAACAAGGAGCGGATGGCAGGAGAACGACTGTTACCGTCAGCAGGTTTACCAAAAACGTTTTAGTAGTTATGAAAAAATTTCTAACTAAGTACGATTGCACGCGTACAGGACCTGTGAATGCGTGTGGTGTAAGCGTACCTTTCATGGATATTGGGATTCAGAGATGCTTCAGATGGGCTGGCTGTTAGATCTACTCTCTTGGCGGCAGAGAGACGTGAAACGGATCCTTTTACTCCCCTCTTGAATCGCAATTGCAAAGTCTTCGCATACAGTTCAGCGATTTCAGCCTTTGTCGCCTCCAGTTTAATCAGCCGACTGGCGAAAGTCAAGAGCTTGCCGCGGCAAGAATGACATACGAAATGCGGAAGGCCGTCTGCTTCCGTGATAGCGTGACCGGTGGCTTGCTGAAGCTTCAAGTGCAGTTCTTGCTTGGTCCCAAACAAGCTGTGTTTATCGCGCCCTGACGTAAACTTACTGCCGCAAATTCTGCACTTGTCTGAAGATACAGACTTCCTAGGCGTAAGCAGACTGCTTGCGGTAGATGACATGATGAATCGCGTTATTAGACAACAACTGGTTCTCAAATCATTGTAAGTAGATTGTTATAGCTAATAACTGTGAGACTCGTTTAGCGTAATAACGAGTTAGGTCGTTACGCCTACTTTCGAACTCACTTACAATAGCAAAGTCCCCAGACCGCTTTTTTCTCCCCGCCCTCTCACTCGCCCTTTCCGCCCTCTCACTCGCCTTTTCCGCCCCCTCACGTGCAACAGCGGTCTGACTCCGAGGCTATGAAGAGAATTGCACGTGATCCAATCTTCACTGATCACATGATTAAATAGTTGCGCATGCGTAGAATATAGGAAACGTCACAGGGACTGTTCCCTTCGCTGTAGACTGTCAGTTGGTGTGTGCGGTGAGTAGAGCACTATAGAAAAGGTTTTGCTGTCATGTCTTCACTGTTGGGAAAGTGATGCTCTTCGTTTGATCTCGTTGACGCCATTGATTGACGCATATTCTATCCTACGCGCGTAACAGTTGCCTCTTTTTCATTTGTGAGTTGTTTTGTATGGTGTAGTGTTAATGTTTGTTTGTTGTGTAGAAATGGAGAGAGAATTGGTAGAAGTTGTGGAGAGAGGTGATATTAGGTCACTAACGCGTTTTTTGGATTTTGGATTTGATATCAATAAACGTTGTATTGAGGTGTATGTTGTGAGTTATAATGTGTGTATTGGATGTTGAAATGTCGTTTGACCTTAAATTAGAGCACTCTTCTGATAAAAGCGTGTAGGAATAATCAGAAGGAAATGGAGAGAGAATTGGTAGAAGTTGTGGAGAGAGGTGATATTAGGTCACTAACGCGTTTTTTGGATTTTGGATTTGATATCAATAAACGTTGTATTGAGGTGTATGTTGTGAGTTATAATGTGTGTATTGGATGTTGAAATGTCGTTTGACCTTAAATTAGAGCACTCTTCTGATAAAAGCGTGTAGGAATAATCAGAAGGAAATGGTCGAGTTTCTACTCACTAAATCAGCAGATGTTAATGGGACTAACTGGGTGAGTTGATTGAGTGTGTGAAAGTGTGATGTATTGTTGATAAGATGATAGATATCAACTAGATGTAACAATCTAATCCAACAATCAACGTTTTCGTTTCTTCTTGCTGGTCAAGAGGCAGCAGTGTTGACTTGTGACTGGCTGAAGCAGCCATTGCATGCAGAGATGAATAATCTTGTTGGTTTTTATTTCATTCAACTTGGACTGTTGGAGACTATTTTTGCAGTAGTTATTGTCTTATCAGGTCGTCTTCATTTTCTATTTTCTTTTCTCTTGCAGCATGTGTACAGTGTGATGGAGGAATAATGATAATAATACATTCTTGTGTATGCAGTGTGGAAGGACAGGTTTGATGTGGGCAGCAGAGAAGGGATTTGGTGATATAGTGAATATACTTTTGAAGACCAAAGATATTAATGTGATGAAGAAGAGTGATTGGGTGAGTTTGAGTATTGAGAGGTTGAGTTGATATTGTGGTGTCTGTTGTGCATGTATTAAACATATTTGTGAGTGTAATGCATTCATTTTGCTATTGTTTGCGTTTGTGTGTTGATCATTCTATTGAATGTCTCATTGTGTGTGTTGAATGGAATGTCTGTTGCTTTAATATATTTTAACATAAACACTCTCTCACTATCTTATCAGTTTCTTGTTTACTCAGGCAGGATTGACAGCCATCCATCTTGCTGCAATGAATAATCACGTGACCATTGTAGAGAGACTTTTGTCTTGTTCTGTTCCTGTTGATATCAATGATAATGATGGTTGTACACCACTGTGGTATGCTGCCCATATTGGTCTTGTGCGTTGTGTTGATGTTCTCCTAAAACATGGAGCGAGTCCCCAACATGAGAGGTGATGCATTCAATATCCTTCAGTCAATAATATTACTAACATGATGTCATTGTGGGATAGTCAGCGGGGAAGATCACCACTGGAGATTGCCAAGCAATTTGGTCACAGTGATGTGATTGAGATGATGGAAGAAGCCATAAGATGTAAGTGAAAGAAACAATTAATTTGTGTTTTTGTTTTTTCTTCTTTTGATTTATTGTGATGATTTTGGTGTGAGGTTAGATTGATATTGTTGAATGATTTGCTTTTTATCTTGTCTGTCGAGCTATTTTAGTGATGTGCTGCTTTTGATCTCCTCACTTCTTTTCCTCTCAACATTTGGGTTGAGGTGATGTGTCTGCGTGTTTTATTGTGTGTTGTGTGTCTGTGTGTCTGTCCATTTGTCAATCAAATCAGTTAATGAGATAATAATATTTTACTGTGGTCTTCTCCTCTACATATCTGTATGTTTATCTTTTTGCACACTCATGTGTAAATTATTATTTGTTTGTCTTTTGTTAATTTTTATCTGTTGGTCATGTTGGACAAATTGTTGTTGCTTGTTGTTTTAATTAAATTATATTTGTGTGTGTGTGTGTACATTATTTAAGTTAAGTTGTCTTTTCTCTTACAGTGAGATCTAATCGCTATTTTGAGGGTCATGTGTCTGTTATGAGACATCAACATGAAGAGAAAGTAATGTGACATTTTCATCTCTCGTTGTCTGTTTCCCAAGTTGTGTTTGTGTTGCATAGATTGCTGAACTGCAGAGTGAAGTGGAGCAGATGAAAGAAGAATTAAGACAATCATCCCTGGTCCATGAGAGTGAAATAAGAAGACTGAGTAACGAAATCCAACGGAAAGAGAAGGAAATACGACGTCTCGTAATGTCAGCAGCTGATAGAGTAGGACAAGCACACACATTGTTCACATGTACAGTAGCATGACATTTGCTTTTCATTCTTTTTATTTTGTACTGATTGAGTGGGATTTGGATATAAATAATACAATAATGTGTCTGTATTTGTTTGTTTGTATTGTGTTAATACATACATTCAATTTAGATACAATACTTGCACGTGAGGTCACATGACAATATGGTTTGGCATTTATTATTGTAATGGACGTTGCAACATTCTTTTTTCTTGCAGGCGGGTGAAGGTCAAGTGGCTCCTGAAACTTGGTTGTCGTTACAGTCACCGGGTAGGAAGTGTGTGTGTGTGTGTGTGTGTGTGTGTGTGTGTGTGTGTGTGCGTGCGTGCGTGCGTGTGTGTGTGTGTGTGTGTGTGTGTGTGTGTGTGTGTGTGTGTGTGTGTGTGTGTGTGTGTGTGTGTGTGTGTGTGTGTGTGTGTGTGTGTGTGTGTGTGTGTGTGTGTGTGTGTGTAATAAATTCATCTAATTCTTGTTTTTATGCAGAACGTATCATGCGTGCTGTCAGTGTTCTTGCTTGTGATCAGTGGAGTGACGTTGGTCTTGAGTTAGGCTACACGACAAGTTTTCTCAAATCACACACTAAAGGCATTGCCGACGATTGCAGCAAACTGCATTTCATACTGAGAAAAAAAGGCGAATCTGTTGGTAGCAGCAAAGTTGTTGGTATCATCTTGTCTGCTTGCCAGCAGATTTCCATGCCAATTTGTGCTGCTGCAATAAGAGATGAGGTGGTTAGACGTCATGAGAGACTGAGAACACAGAACGGTGGACAATAGAATAATTGACTTTGTCACTTTGTTGTTTGCATGGCTGATCATATGGTTTATTGTTGATGTGGGCAAGTGATGTTTTACATTTTAGAAGAAACACATCTTTCTTGTTTGTACTGCTACATGCGTTCTTGTTTTGTTTTTACATTCATGGTTATGTGTTAATAGAATAGTTTCATTCTGTATGATGCTACACACACACACACACACACACACACACACACACACACACACACACACACACACACACACACACACACACACACACACACACACACACACAACGCCAGTCATTACCAGATATCAACTTCACGTTTAGTGCAGAAGCTAATTCATTTTTCAATTCCCTTTCTACATCTCTAGACATCTCATTGTCACAATTGCGTCAGCTATGTGTTATTGTGCGTCACAGGGGACTCCACTTGCTGAGTGTTCCTGATCACGTGACTGTAACTTGCCAGATTGTTGTTGTGCGTGATGGTTATGGATAGGAAGATGAGACGAGTACGTATCGAGCAAACGGTACTATCACTCTTGTCAGAAGTCAGTCTGAAGGAATTACATTGTTGGTGGATACCGGAAGTCCTTGGGATCGAGAATTTCTCATACAAAAATTACAAGAGCACGAGCTGCAGCCTCAAGATGTGACACATGTTCTTTGCACTCACGGCCACGTTGATCACGTGGGAAACTTAAACTTATTCACCATGGCAACGCACATGGTGTCACACGACATGGTGAAAGATGGAGACAAATACACACTGCATGAGCTACGACATGATAATCTATTCCAAATATCAAAAGCATCTCAGTTATTGCCACGGCTGGTCACACGAGTCGGGACGTGAGTGTGGTGGTACGAGGGAGCGACAAAGGTGTGGTGGTCATTGCGGGCGACTTGTTTGAATGCGAAGCTGATCTGCAGGACGACAAGTTGTGCAAGAGTAAGAGCGAGTTTCATCAACTGCATGCGACTCGTCGAGACAAAGTGTTGGCTATTGCTGACTGGATTGTTCCAGGACATGGAAAAATGTTTAAAGTCAATAAACGGAGATAGACCAAAAGGTTGCTCACGTTCATCATCTACGACGACACAGAGGAGATACAGACTTTTGACATTTTTGGTACTAGAGTCTAGATGCAGTTGATATCAACTAAGTCATGGTTGATGGTAGACTTGGTCATTTGTGTGTGTACACTAGCTGTTGCTGTAAACGATTTTTGTATGTTGTACATTAAAATTAAAACAAATGTAGCAAAATTTGAGACACAATGACTACAACTATACATGTACTACAGATGTTGCTACAGTATATTATCCTTAATTAAATAAAATTTTAATATTAAATATTTGAACACAAATTTACAAAAATTGTACACAATATTTTCATTAATTTAAAATTTTAATTAATTGCATTTTGAAATTAACATAAATATTTTACCCATATTATAAATGCTAAATTTAGCGCCGGCATTGTCACACATAGTCTACTAGTCATTCACATCCGGGAGCTCAAAATGTCACAAGAGGAGATCAAAAAGTCGGAAAAATCGGACGGTATGCGCACCATCAACACACTTCATTGCATAATCGTTCTATTTAGCACGTCAGTGAAATTCGATGCTCGTAGCGGGAGGAGTGCAACTGGTGGAAGGAAAGTACTCACATGAAACACTAGACAAGCCTTTCTCGACGGTATGTTGTGCGATCAAAGTGTAGCAATTTATTATTTGTATGATAATTTGTGTATTGATATTAATATATTTAATTAATTAATTAATTATTTAAATTTATAATGATTTTGATGAGCCAGTTAATTTCAATGAGTAAATAATGATAATTTTAATAAATTATTTATTTATTATAATTAATATTTTGTATAGTATTTTAGTGATAATTTAATTATTTATATTTATATATTATTGTTGACAGTTTGTATTTGTTAATCGTTTGTGTATTTATTGCAAATTAATTTTTGTAGTCATCACATTTTCTTACTATTTTTTACTTATTGTAATAAATTAGTTACAATATTTATTTTCTATTTGTATATTAGAATTAATGTACTGTATTTGATTAATATTAATATATATTTATTAACATTAATTAGTGATTGTTGTCTCAAGTCACAATCCGTATGGTAGCTAACCACCGTGCAAAGAAAACAAGTCATTGCATGCAAAGTGTTGGTAAACTCGAAGTCGTTATATTCAATGTCTACTGTAGATTTGTTGAAGGACACACGACTAAAACCCATGATGTCCGACCGACTTGAAAACATTATATTGCACTCTGTAATGATATATGTATGTGTACTCACACATCAGACCATTCCCGCTGTGCAAACTGCCGTGCCCACATCAGCACACCATTGCATACATATCCACACGACACTAACATCTTTTCCATTCTACGTGACAAATCGTAAAACGAGTAGCATATTTCTTCGAATAGTAACCTGTGTTGCATTAGTAGATAAAATAACACAAAATAGCATTGCAGTTGAAATTAGTGAATGTGATACAGTGCACTGACTTAATGTGGTTGTACCGTCAATGTGCCACAGTCCAGTACAGTTTAGGATGAGGTACATGGTAGGCTCTTCTAAGTAATGCCAAACGTAGAATCACTCCAGTCAAATCGTCTTTTCTTAGCAATTAAATTGTCTTAGAAATTAATTCTCTCAGTCGATCTCTCTGCGCAACAACACTTACTTGTGCTTGTACTATATGGCTATCCATCATTTTTTGACAAGAATTTGGGAATTTTATTAATTAGTGATTGTTTATTTATTTAATATATTTTATATAATAATTTATGATATTTAATTTAATTGTTTTATTTTGTTGTGTGTAGTTGCCATGTGGTATGCCTCTTGTCATTGGATGTGACAGAAAGTCACCACTAGGAGGTTCCTTGCTTCAACCTGAAGAGCTTTCCATCTACGACACAAAGAGATCGCACAAGTACACACACACACACACACACACACACACACACACACACACACACACACACACACACACACACACACACACACACACACACACACACACAGAGTGAAGTACATCATAGTGACTTCTGATAGTGACTTCTGCTACAGTAGTGTTAGATTGCAGTGTTAGATTGCGGTGTTAGATTGCAGAATAGTGATTGCAGTATCTAACCTGGGCCCTAAGGGTCCTTGTAAACAAAAAAAATGTATGTATGTATAAATTCGATAGCCGGCTAGACCGGATCACGCAAGATTCTAACATTTGGGGTACGGGCGTAACTCGGCATGGGTAAGAACATGGGCAGGGTGGCGTCGTCTTACAGCTTTTTCGTTGGGTCTCCTTCTGAGGGTGCAACGTAGAACGGCGTCATGTAGTGCTGTTCGTCGTTTAGAAAGAAGACTATATGCCCCTGATAGACTCAATTTGAAGGAAGTTTCGTTACGTGAACTTAATCTCATGGTGTAGTTTTGTTTTCTCATAACTAAGAGTGCAATGCATTGTCACTTTCAATATCCATTGTTTGTTCACATGTCGTTGTTACGTCACAATGCTATAACTATCCAGCAGTCCTATCAGAATGCGTTATCTGAGCAAGCTGTAGTTGATTTGTTTATCTTAAACAGCAAAAAGATAAGGGTTCCAAAAAGAAATATTGTTTAGTGCGTAGATAGGTTGGAAACGTGCTGAGTATATTCTAAAATATCCCAGGAAGACTCGCCTCTACTCGCACGCATTGGATAACATCGAACTACGTCCAGAGTAAAGACGTAGAGGTCCACTTAGTAATGATCAGTGCGTATCTAGATTGGAAATGTGCTGAGTATATTTTAAATATCCCAGGAGGGCCTTTCTCCAATCGCAAGCGAATTACTCTGCAACGGCTCAGCGGACCTCCACCAAATTAAGCTGACCTCGGACGGTATGCACGAAGCGTGTCTTTGATTATCGGTGACGAAAAAACAACAAGATATTTTTGTAGGATATCTGGGTATTTAAAAATACGCCTACCTTTGGTTTTTTCGAGTACGCTCGCCGAATACCTGCCACATTCGATACGGCAGCAACGTGTTCGAAGTGATAACATCCAATGGGACTGTTGAAATGGCTCCGAGAAGACTCACCGAAGAGACGTGTGACTGCGTTTGCGCTGAATCCAACCTACACATTTCCTGCACCGAGCGCTACACTGGGAGTGTGAACACATCACAAACAGAGAGCAAATAGTGCACTATATTATGCCTGCCTGCATGTCAAGCTACTGCATGTATCCTAGGGCTGAGTAAAACGGAAAAGTCGCTGCAAATTTCTCGGAATGGGACACATGGTTAAGTTTTCATTTGTCTTCAACGAAATATTAACTAATTAGCACATTCCAGTTTATTCGAACACACGCCCACACCAATCATTTGAACTGAATCCACACAGGGAGTGTGTCAATTTCTACCAAAAACATTGGCCATGACTTGTCTACAAACGCTCAACTGAAGAGTTCTGTAGTGTTATGACTGAAGACTTAGTTTAAAAAGCCGGTTTTAAAGATTCAGTGAAGTAGAATAGGCACGTAATGGTCGATCTCTGGAAGAGGTTATATTTACTTGCAAGATGTTAAAGCTTTAGGGTAAACAATGTTCTGTGTCTTTTCCTCTGGTGCAAGTACGAACAGATTGCTTGAGGAGCCGACCCTTGAGCACCCCACGTATAGCTGGGCCTGCCCTTGAGCCTTGTTAATCGTCATTGAAAGCTGAGACGCTCAGGCAACTGAAGTCGCTTGAACTGAAAAGGAAGATCTGAAGGCCTGATTGGTATTTTTGGTATGAAGAGGTTGTGTCGTGTAGTATTGCCTGTGATGATGGTTGCTTCGATTACATGGGGTAGGAGCTGCCTAACCACCAATCGTGTTCCATTGCAAAGCGTTGGAGGGTCAAGGTTTCGTAAAAGAATGATACATACACTAACCTTTAGCTTAAGCCTGTGCTGAGTTACACCAGGTAGTTCCAGCGAGTTAAGAAATTCTACAGGGTACTGGACTGCTTCGGAGGTATCAAAAACAGTATCGATAGATTTGTAGACTTGAACGGGTCGAGGAATCTGGTAGAGGAGGGTCGATTTGATCTGTCACACAGCATCATTTTTGGGGCATGTATCGCTCTTTTGCATAGCCATTTCTGGTCCCTAAAGTGTTGTTGTAGGTTGTAAAAGACTTTGTTTATCAGCTCTTCTTCTGTATCGACCACTGAGCCAATGTCTTTCATGGTGATCTGACCCACAGGATTAGGCATCATCTTGCAATTGCCTAGCAGGAG
Source organism: Corticium candelabrum (assembly GCF_963422355.1). Classification (NCBI taxonomy): domain Eukaryota; kingdom Metazoa; phylum Porifera; class Homoscleromorpha; order Homosclerophorida; family Plakinidae; genus Corticium; species Corticium candelabrum. Next base: position 3,545,801 of record NC_085087.1, on the reverse strand, counting down.
AAGATGCTCAGAAAATATTTCTGACCGGCGATTCCCATGCAAATGATCCCTCATGTTAGTATTGAGGCTGAGCTTGGTAAAATGACGCCATAGATAGGAGGATTTGACACATGCTTGCATCTCTAGCTCGTGTTCCTCGAGAAACGACAGGGAGAGCCTGGCTAAAGTCTCCAGCCATAGTGAAAGTTACACCTCTAATGAGGCACTTGTTTCCACGAATATCTTGGAGAGTCTTGTCTAACGCTTCGAAAGCTGCTTTGTTAGACATGGTGCACTCATCCCAGACAATGACACTAAACTAGCTCAGATCTTCAACAAGGGTTGTGCCGTTGGAGATGTTGCAGGTTGGAGCTTTAGCAAAGAACAGATTGAGTAGTTTGAAGACTGTGTGTGCAGTCCTTCCACCAGAGAGAAGAGTAGCAGCAATTCCAGAGAAGATGACTGCAAGCGTGATGCGCTTGTTCTGTCGGACAGCTTCTAGAAGGAGGTTGATGACAAACGTTGTTGCCGTTTCTCCTGGAAAGTCGAGGAAGAAGAGACATCCACGGTTTGTCTCTACACTGTCAATAATTCTGCTGTATGCTGCTTTCTGGTCATCCACCAGATTAGGCTCATTTTCAGCGACGAATTCAGCAACTTCCTCTGACGGCGTAGTTGGTTTCTCTAACAATCTCAATTAGAGTGGTCGCTTATATTCTGTCTGGTTTAGGAAGACCGTATTCATCAAGAGCCTTGCCAACCAGTGAGATCACAGCATCCTCGATAAAGATGAGAGCCTGGTTGAAGACGGCGTTGTCAAAGTCGAAGGACATGTTTCCGTTCTGCTGGCTATCACGATAGAGAATGTCTTCAGAAAGGCTTTCACGATGATTCATCCACAGTGTTGGAGGGGAAGAAAGGTTACAGTTGTGAAGCATAATCGCAAATACTTTTGGAGCTGGCATGGGACCTGAGAACCTGACGCCTCTTTGAGAGTCGTGTCCCAGTGATCATTATCTTCAAGCAACCATCTCCTCTTGCAAGCTTCTTTTTAAGTAGGACAAATATTGCCAGCAACAGTGAGAAGATCTTGAAATGACTGCGGACCCTTAATCTCGAAGAGAAGCATGCGCAAGAAAAAGCACTCAAACTGTTTGGATGGATGCTGTATACCCTTTCTAGAACGTTAGAAGACTTGATGCCTGGATGACCCTTGACCTCTTTGCCTGCTTTTCGCCTTTGCTACCTCCGGCCACTGGAATTCCAGGTATAGTAGCGTGGTACCTGCCAGAAGAGATTGAGAGCAAATTCATCTTCATGAGAGCTTGAAACAGGCTGTGAGTGTTGTGTCTTTAGGTGGCTCTTGTGCCATCTGTTCAGCATTCCGTGCTGTGAAGTAAACTTTCTGTCCGTTCTCCAGATGAATTCCAAGGTGTTCAATGGCTGGCTGGCGTTCATGTATGAGGTAGCCAAGGATTCTCCACACTGCTTCGTTGCTGCTGATGTAGCGTCCGGTCTGGTACTGCCTGACCTCATCTCTGTCTGTTTCCTTAATTAAGATTGAAGACTGCCATGTCCGACCACTTGTTGATGTATTTGCAAACATATTTGATTGACTTGACAGAGTTGCAAAATTCGACGTTGATGTGGGCGTTAAAGGCGGGAGAAAGCAAGAGACAGCAAGTAACAATCCACTTGTTGTCAATCTCGACTTCTTGGTATTGGCCACAATATCGGAAGTTGATCTTGGCTGTCGACTCTCCATTGTCTGGTTTGCGGCGTTTTTAGAGCGGGTAGCCATCGCGACCAGTGTGAGTCTTCTTCAAGGCTTGCTTAGTGTAGCTCTTTGTGCATTTCCCATTCTTCATGCCTGGAGAGTTAGAATTGAAGCAACGGCAAGGTCCATAAACCATGTGACTGTTGATGATATCGTGTAGCTCGGGGCCTTCTTGTTGACTGGGCAGTTCGGCGCTGATAAAAGAGTCAATTTGGGCAGAACAGAGTTTCTAATGCAGTCAGAGAAGAATGTGGGCGTGGGGAAGGCCACGCCTTTGCCACTCAATCGAGTACATGTCACATCGGGTGAGACCAAAGATGTTGTATTTGGTGAAGAGATCAATTAGCTTGACAACTTTCTGTCTGAAGACTCTGACAACAATGTCGTGACGGTTGGAGGAAGCTTGTCCTGGCAGTAGCTCAGCAGTGATTTCAGTCCACTTTGGATTACACGTGAAAGTGATAAAAAGGTCAGGACGGCTATAGTGTTTTACATATGTCAGAGCATCTTGCGCCTTTTCTTGCATGTACCTTGGACCACCTGTAAAAGTCGAGAGAAGAAAATAACCATCTTTCCAAGCTCATGGCCATGGGCAGCATCGTTATTGATAGAATCAAGAAGGTGAGCATAATCGTCTACCCTAAGCTCATTCCGATGGCTGACAATGTAAGCAAGTCGCTCACTCTCGATCTTCGCATACATGTCTACCAAATACTGATGAAAAAGGTCTCGCTCACGAAAGAGGTGGTCTGAAGACTCTTGCCGTAACATTAGATGGTATGCATAAAACTCCATAGCTGACACCTTTTTGTCTATTGGACCGCCACCTAAATCTTGCTTGTAGATTTGCCAATAGTAGCCGTCTTCACCTCTGGTGTAGATGAGTGGATATTGAAGACCGTCGTACGCCCTATTAGATGAACTGATCCTCTCCAGTTTATTGCTTCTGTGTCTGATTACGATGTCACGCTGTTCTTCTCGTACCCAGAAATGACAGCTGCCACCTAAGAAACAACAGGAGCATTGAAGCAACAGCGATTTTCCCCTGAAGGTAGCCTGTCAGGATTGATGACAATGTCAAACTCTCTTCCTTCATGGTTTTCAAATGTGTACTTGAAACAGCGGACCAAATAGTTGTTTGTGAAGCATGTCTTGAAGGGACCGGATAATGGGGAGCCTGGTTCCAGGAATAACCTGACCTCGTCGTTTAGCCTGGTCTTTTGAGTCTCCAATAAAGTAGATCTGGAGAAAGTGGCTTCTTCACCGGCCATTAGAAGAAGACTGCCGATAGTGTGATAAACTTACCATTGAACCTTAAAAGTTGGCATGTAGCCATGCTCAGTGACTTCTTTGTCAGCTCCAAAACTCGTCATCTGAAAACAGCTGTTGTACTTGCGCATGTTATCGAGAAAATAATGGCTCTCTGCTGTTTCTCTCTTTAGCAGAGTTTGGTGAGGCTCACGACGAGAATTAAGTGTTGGCAAAGAGACTTTGCCATTCGATCAGACATGCCTTTCGTTTCCTTCTGCCATTTCAATGCTCCACACTTTCCGCAGCTCTGATACATCGATCCAATTTGCGCCGCAATTGAATAATCAATAGATGAGTTGTAATTAATTGCAGCACTGGAAATCTTTAATACTTCAAAAACATGTCACGTGCTTGAGTGTAATGACATGCTGATCCAATTGACGTACGTAGATGACGTTCTCGTATCTCAGTCTTGTTTTCTTCGTCTGTCTCAGCCGCTCTCTTTGCAGCTGTTTGTGTGCGAACACTCTCCATCCGTACCTCATTCTGTTCTAGTTTTTCAGATGCTTTCCTCTTTGCTGCTTGTTCACAAAGGTCTGGTCGGCGTTTGTGACGGTGTTCTAGAGTTTCATATGTTATCTTCTTTGCTGCTCGTGCACAGAGGTCTTGTAAGCGTTTCTAACGCTTCTCTGGTGTTTCAATTACTCTCCTTGAAGCTGCTCGTGCACGGAGGTCTTGTCGGCGTTTCTGACGCTGTTCTTCTGTCTCTTCCAAGAGAGTGAAAGATTGCCTTCTTGAGCTGGCAGAGCGGCGTGACATGTTGAAATTTCTTGGTGCGTGTTGTGTTGAATGGATGACCTTGAAAGGTGCAAATGCGTAGAAAGGTATGCCTTAAATTAAATTCTAACTTTTGCTTACTTTAGATGTGTAGGTAGAAAACCGCAGCAATCTCGTTTGATGTTAACCTTTTAGATGTAACACCACTCAATATTTTTTCGAAACCAAGGTCTTTGCTCTGGGCGTAGTTTGATGTTCAAGATAAGAAAATCAACTACAGCTTGCTCAGATAACCCAGTCTGATAGGACTGCTAAAAATCATTATGACGTAACAAAGGCATGTGGACAACAATGAATGACCTTATGAGCCAAAAAAACTACGTTATGAGATAAAATCCGCAGAGCGCAACGTTCTTCAACTTGAGTCTATCAGGAGCATTCAGTCTCTTTTAAGCAGTGTGACGTAACAAACGCATGTGGACAACAATGAATGACTTAGGAGAAAACAAAACTGTATATACGCTATGAGATAAAGTCCAATTAATGCATCTTTCTTCAAATTAAGTCTGTCAGGGGCGGTCAGTCTCCTTCCTGAATAAAAACCAATAAAGGTAGTTCTACAAAACTATGTCGCACACTATGTCGTTCTACGTTGCACCCCCAAAAGGGGACCCGACCGAAAGTACAGGTTGATGCCACCCTGCCCATGTTCTTAACCATGCCGAATTACGCTTGTACCCCAAATTTTAGGCTCGTGCGTGATCCTTTCTAGGCGGCTATTGAACTTATACATGATGATGGTATGTCCACTGATTTCAGTGATGACTCTTTAATGTTTCTTGTGTCGCATGTGAGACATGAGTCCTGCTTTTGAGCGACACACTAAGTCACATGTCAGACAACGAAAAGAAGGACTGACATGTGATGATTGTATTTGTTGCAGATGTTGTTGCTGTTGAACTTGTTGAAGGTGGAGTCGCTGCTGGTCTTTGCGACACTGTCTCTTAGCTCTAGCAGCTTTCAGACGACTTTCCTCAAAACTTTGAATGCATTTATGACAACGGTTCCTCCACAGTGCCCTATCTTTTGCAAGGGTCTCAAAACTGGAAGGGTTGATGGAGCATTTCTTCAAGTTAGCCTTTAGAGAGTCTTTAAATCTCAGCTTTGGACCTCCCTGGTGTCGCGCCCCTTCTCCCAATTGCCCATAAAAAAGTTGTTTGGGAGTTCTTGTATCGGACATTCGGACAACGTGACCAGCCCAACGAAATTGACATTTAAGGAGGTAGTACTCCAGACCACACATATTGCTTACAGAAAGTACCTCTGTGTCTGGAACCATATCCTCCCACTTAATACCGCAGATCCGACGAAGACATCTCATGTGAAAGCTGCTAAGCACAGCAAAATTTCGACGGAGCAGTGTCCATGACTCACAGCCATATAATAAAGTTGGTAAGATGGCTGCTTTGTATACAGATATTTTGGTCGTCAGCTTAATATCATGTCTATTCCACAGCTTCCTGGAAAGCTTGCCAAAAGCTGAGCTAGCTTTTGAAATTCTGCAGGACACTTCCGTGGCAAGTGTGGTGTCAACTGACAAAGAGCTACCGAGATAGATGAAATTTTGGACATACGTAAGGGGGTGATCACCTACCATGATTGGTGGAGGAACTGGACTGCCTCCAGGCTTAGGTTGGAAAAGCGCATGGGTCTTTTTCAAACTGATTGAAAGACCAAAACGCTCTGCAGATCTATTGAAGCACTTCATGATACATTGGATGTCATCAAACGTATGAGCACAGACTGCACAGTCATCGGCAAACAATAGGTCTCGAACTATCACGTCAGAAACCATTGTTTTGGCTTTCAGTCGTCGAAGATTGAAAATACCACCACTCGATCTAAACTGGACTTGGATGCCAGGTCGGAGATCTTTCAATGCATCATTCAACATACACGAGAACAATATGCTGAACAGTGTTGGGGCAAGGACACATCCCTGCTTGGCACCATTGCTGACTGGGAAACTGGACGAGATAGAACCATTGTCTATGACTCTAGCTTCCATGCCATCATGAAAAGCCGCAATGAGATTTACAATTTTAGTTGGACAACCCAGTTTGGCTAGGATCTTCCACAAGCCCGTACGATCGACTGAGTCGAATGCCTTGACTAAATCAATGAAAACGATAAATAGATCCATGTGTTGTTCCCTACATTTTTCTTGGATTTGACGTGCAGAGAAGACCATATCAATAGTCCCGCGACCTGAACGGAAACCACATTGAGACTCGGGTAGAATCTTCTCCGTTAAGTGAGCAACGAGACGATCTAGAAGAAGTCTTGCCATAATTTTACCGGCCACAGATAACAACGATATCCCTCGATGGTTGTTGCAGTCAGATTTATCACCTTTCTTCTTGTACAAATGCACAATGTGAGCATCCTTAAATGCTTTAGGGACTCTCTCCTGTTCCCAACATTCTCTGACGAGATCACCTAGTTTGGTTAACAGCAAGGGGCCACCATGTTTAAAGACTTCAACAGGCAAGCCATCTGCACCTGGAGACTTGCCATTTGACATATTGGCAATTACATTGCCAATTTCAAGTATAGAAGGAGGGTCAGACATTTGTGAGATAAGGGGCATCTGTGGGATTGCTTCAATGGCTTCCTCACAGATACGAGAAGGCCGATTGAGAACAGATGAAAAATGCTCTACCCAACGATCCAGGATGTCTTCTTTACCATGCAACATTGAGGATTCATCAGCAGTGCGAAGTGGTGTACTTCCACTGAATTCTGGACCAAAGATTTGTCTCAGGCCAGTATACAATGTCCTCATGTCATGTCGGTCACTGGCTAGCTGGAGCTCTTTTGCTTTCTCATCCCACCATGCATCTCTCATAGCACCAAGTCGTGATCGAACTAATCTCTTGCTGGATCTATAAGCATTGGCTTTTCTATAATCGTTCCTGTCAGCCAACCACGCCCGATGCTTATGATGTAAACTGTCAAGGAGATTACAAATATCAATGTCATTGTCGTCAAACCAGTCTTGATGTTTCTTTCCTTGGATGCCAAGAACCTGTTTTGATGCATCATAAACAGAATCACGTAAGCATGACCACTGTGAATCAATATCACACGCAGATGTACAAGCAGGCACACTCCCTAAAGTTTCAGAAATTTTCTCACAGAGATTCTCTCTGGCGCCAAGTGTTCGTAGACTATCCACATTCAACTTCTGTTGTTTACTCTTGGATTGATGGCGTGCAGGAGCCTTGATAGTATACAAGAGATTGATCCGCACCATTCTATGATCAGATAGATCAGTAGCAGATGCACCACGCATTACTCTTGTGTGTTTGACATATTTTACGTCTGCCCGACGAACAATAGCAAAGTCAATCATATGCCAACGAGACGACCGCGGGTGCATCCATGTTGTCTTGTATTTATCTTGTTGTTGAAACAATGTGTTTGTTATTGTTAAATCATGAGATGCACAAAGGGTCAGAAGAAGGGTGCCATTACTGTTTTCGGTTCCGATGCCATGGTGGCCAAGAATGCCAGCCCAGGCTTCATGGTCAGATCCAACACGAGCATTGAAATCTCCTAAAAGCAGTAATTTGTCTTTTGGTGACACAGACTTTATCACATTATTCAGATCATCATAAAACTTTTCTTTGGCCTCGATTGTATCACACATAGTTGGAGCATAGGCACTGATGATAGTTAGGTAATTGTGTGAAGTCAGAAGAACACGAACAGTCATAAGGCGATCGGTGATGCCCTTTGGAAGAGTATCGAGACGATTTACAAGAGATGTCCTAATGGCAAGACCAACACCAGACTGCCTCTTCTCACTAGCGGGTCGACCTTTCCAAAAGATTGTGAATCCACCACCTACTTCACGTAACTCTCCGTTGTCCGCAAGGTGAGTTTCACTAAGGGCAGCGATGTCAATCCTATAACGCTTTAGCTCGTGAGAGAGAATTGCCGTTTTGCGCTGAATCCGATCATTAGAGTCAATAAGAGTCCTTACATTCCAACAAGCAACTTTAAGTTCCGTTTTCCTCTTTGTTCGACCGCAAAATTGGACGACTAACCAGCCGCGGTAAACTGGTAAGTGGCAACAGGGTGAGCTTTTTTTAGACCACCTTTTCTAGGTCCTTCCTCATTCGAGGTGAGCAGTGCTCTCACTGAAAAGTGCTGCTCAGTCGTGCTAGTAGGACCGGATGTAGTTTTCACCCCAGGTAAACTACAAACGACCATCTTGCTAGCACCGCTTACATGCAGATTCGTGACTGATGACTCCCGACACCATCCTATGCCTGTCATCGTCGCCCCTCCTCTATCGCTGTAAGACTTTAAAGAAAGAGAACAGAAGTCCCAGTAATAGGAAACACTAAAGGAACCTGCACAATGAAGAGATTATAGTGAGCCAGGGGTGTGCAGATCCAAACCCACTCTCTCGTACAGAACGCACAAAACAGATCTCTGGGGCAAGAGATGCAACAAGAGAACTTATGCGTCTAGATGCATGTGACTTGCCAGCTACACCTGAGAGAGATCTGTGTAACTGCCATTTGAGTATGTCACAAGCTACTCGGTATGATTGCCCTCAGAGCCATTGAACTGCATAGAATAGGAACTTATACATACATACATACATACGTACATACATATATATATATATATATATATATATATATATATATATATAAACACCGTCAATTTTATATAGTAGTACTAGATACATGACCCGTCCTTCGTACGGACAAAGTACTCTAGGTTTATGACGGAAGACTTAGTTTGAGCGTGTGTAGACACGACATGTGCAATTTTTTGGATAGAAATTGAAACACTCCCGGTGTGGATTCAGTTCAAATGATTGGTGTGGGCGTGTGTTCGAATAAACTGGAATGTGCTAATTAGTTAATATCCAGTTGAAGGCAAATGAAAACTTAACGGAGTGTCCCATTCCGAGAAATTTGCAACGACTTTTCGTTTAGAGATATATATCTGAGCAACAGAAGCTTGAAAGTCACGTGCAGTTTTTTACTCAGCCCTAGAATACATGCAGTAGCTTGACATGCAGGTAGGCATAATATAGTGCACTGTTTTCTCTCTGTTTGTGATGTGTTCACACTCCCAGTGTAGCGCTCGGTGCAGGAAACGTGTAGGTTGAATTCAGCGTAAACGCAGTCACACGTCTCTTCGGTGAGTCTTCTCGGAGCCATTTCAACAGTCCCATTGGATGTTATCACTTCGAACATGTTGCTGCCGTATCGAATGTGGCAGGTATTCGGCGAGCGTACTCGAAAAAACCAAAGGTAGGCGTATTTCTAAATACCCAGATATCCTACAAAAATATTTTGTTGTTTTTTCGTCACCGATAATCAAAGACACGCTTCGTGCATACCGTCCGAGGTCAGCTTAATTTGGTGGAGGTCCGCTGTGCCGTTGCAGAGCAATTCGCTTGCGAGTGGAGGAGGATTCTCCTGGGATATTTTAAAATACACTCAGCACATTTCCAATCTAGATACGCACTGATCATTACTAAGTGGACCTCTACGTCTTTGCTCTGGACGTAGTTCGATGTTATCCAATGCGTGCGAGTAGAGGCGAGTCCTCCAGGGATATTTTAGAATATACTCAGCACGTTTCCAACCTATCTACGCACTAAACAATATTTCTTTTTGGAACCCTTATCTTTTTGCTGTTTAAGTTAAACAAATCAACTACAGCTTGCTCAGATAACGCATTCTGATGGGACTGCTGGATAGTTATAGCATTGTGACGTAACAATGGCATGTGAACAAACGATGGACATTGAAAGTTAGCATGCATACACTCTTAGTTACGAGAAAACAAAACTACGCCATGAGATTAAGTTCACGTAACGGAACTTCCTTCAAATTAAGTCTATCAGGGGCATTTAGTCTACTTTCTGAACGACGAACAGCACTATATGACGTCGTTCTACGTTGCACCCCCAAAGGGGACCCAACTAAAGAACTATAAGACGACGCCACCTTGCCCATGTTCTTACCCATGCCGAGTTACGCCCGTACCCCAAAATTTAGCCTCGTGCGTGATTCGGTCTATCCGGCTACCGAACTTATATATGTATATGTATATATATATATATATATATATATATATATATATATATATATATATATATATATATATATATATATATATATACATACATACATACATACAAACACCGTCCATTTTATATAGTAGTATAGATAGATATATAGGTATAGATATAGTTTTGAATGGTTTATTTGTGGCTGCTACCCTGAGCTCTTCTGAAATTGATTTGAAGGTTTTTGATGCAGTGATGAATGAAGTAATGTCTCTTCCAATTTTCACTGTTGTTCATGTTCCCAAGTCTGTTCGTCCATTACTGGCAGAGGTTCTGTCACAGGAGTTTCAGTTGACTGTTAGTCGCGGTGCTGTGGGTTTCATAAGACTTTTTGCTTTCGCAAAGTCTGTACTTCGCGTTCCTTCTCGTGGTGGGAAGAAAAGACATAATAATGTTAGAAATGCCATTTTGTCTCTTCTCAAACAGTGAAAGAATGGTAATTTGGTATCATTGTGGTTGGCTGCTCGTTTGGATGCTCGTTGCTATAATAACAACAATAGCAGTGATTCGGCTCTTAGTTCTTCAAATGCACGACGTGCAATAAGACTATCCCGTGAAGGTCGCGATATAGTGATGTTGTTCGTTCTGTCTTCAGAGGGATGTGCAGACTTGCTAATTCCGCAGCTTTTGCAGAATTGCTTTCTCGTCACCCGGACCATTCGCTTCCTGATAGGCATATGGAGATGCCTGCACCTTCAGTGATTAAAAGTAAACAGATTTTGGAACGTCTTAAAGCTTTTCCTAGAGGGTCCAGCCCTGGTGCTTCACAGCTTTGTGCACAACACTTGTTGGATGCTCATGTCAATCATGTCTGGATAGCCTTACATTTTTCGTTAATAATCTTATAGCAGGAAAACTGCCCACTACCATTGCTCCTTGGCTTTGTGGTGCACCTCTCACTGCCTTGAAAAAGAAGTCTGGTGGGTTTAGACCCATTGCAGTTGGTGAAACAGTTAGGCGTCTTGCAAGTCGATTATGTTGGCTATCTGCTAGACCTCATCTTTAAGAGCTCTTGTTGCGTTATGGCCAAGTCGGAGTGGGGATTAGGGAGGATTAGAAGTTGCTATGCATACAGTCAAATCCTTCATTGATACTCATTCTGCAGAAGAAAACCTTTGTTGCTTGAAGGTCGACATAACGAATGCTTTTAACGAATGTAGTAGGAATGCTTTTCTTCATTGACTACATAAGGACCTACCTGATTTGTTTTCATGGGCTGTCTGGTCTTACCAATGTGCAGGAGAACTTCGTTTTGGTAAAAGCCGTCTTCTTTCTAAGGCAGGAGTCCAACAAGGAATCCCTAGGTCCTCTGCTTTTCAGTTTGGTCTTGTCGGACCTTTTGGATGATATTGCCAAAGAAGTGGCTGCTCTTCGTTTACAACTGTGGTATTTAAACGATGGAACTTTTATTGGTGAAAGAAGTTCAGTTGTGTCTTTGTTGCATTCTCTGCTATCCAAGGATCCAAATATAGTCTTTGCTTTAACTTAAAAAAAGGGAAGTTTTCTGCCCCACTGGAGATCTAACATTAACAGAGTTTCCACCTGAAGTTCAACGTGTGGCAGAACAAGAAGAAGGAATAGAATTACTGGAATCTCCCATTTATGGAAACGAGGAATTTTTTGAATCAGCTTTCCAAAAACGCATTTCAAAAGTGATCAATGCACAAAGAGATCTCATGAATATTGATGATCTTCAAATTGAATTTTAACTCCTTCGAAGTTGCTTATCTATTCCCAAAATTAATCATCTCCTTCGTACTGTGCCACCAGAGAAAGCGCTTCGTCAATTGTCATCTTTTGATCAACACCTTCGTTGTGCCTTTGAACTCCTATCTTATTCTTCTTTGTCAGATGTTGCTTGGAAGCAAGTATCATTGCCAATAAAATATCGTGGTCTTGGTTTACGACTAGCTAATAAAGCCTCGTGCTTAGCTTTTATTGGGAGTTGTAATTCCACTCGAAAGTTGGTATGTCGTTTTCTTGGCGTTTCCTCAATTGACGAAATTCCATCTCTCAAAGTGAATGGTGAATCGCAGGCTAAAGAAACGCTCTTTACTACTTATGAAAATGTTTAGATAGACAATGACATAAACGTTGCTTCTCAGCATTCTCTTCAGAGTCAAGTGGACAAATGGGATTTTGATCTATTGAAGGAGTCTTGTTCTATTAGAGACAAAGCCAGGTTGAACACTATCTCTGAGCCTTAGGCCGGAGCATGACTTACAGCCATTCCCAACCCCAATCTCGGGCTTGCCACGAGTCGCCATGAGTTTACGACTGCTGTTCACCTTTGGCTCGGTCTTCCACTGTTTTCTTCACCTCCAAATGCTGTCCGTTGCATTTGTGGCCAAGTATTGGATAAGTTTGGTGATCATCTTCTTGGTTGCCGGAAGATTTCTTTACGTTCTAGACGTCATGATGCTTTGAGAGATGTCATTTTTCAAGCTTTGCTAGTACACGATAAAGAAACCCGACGCGAACAAAGATCTTCTTCAGAGAACTATAGTCGACCTGGCGATGTCTATCATCCAAACTCTTTGCTTGGCCGTCCGGCTTATTTCCTTCAACGCATTCATAAATGGCGGTTGCATTGAAACGCGTTGACATCGACTCTGTCATAGCTCTGTCATTTAACGGATATCTATAATAAAGTCATACAAGTATTGGATTTTAATAAGCAAATTGAATTACGTATCAATGATAAAGTAAAATTATTTTTATTGCCCTCACTCACAGATTACATTTGCATTACAATTCTCGTTACTAATAATCATGTAACTGATTTATTGTAAAATGAGTATTTGAGCCTAGTATAAACAAGTATATTTGGAAGGTTTTGCTGTATATTTGTGTTTAAAGGTGTAAATTGATGGCGCAGAGGGTTTGAGGGAGACTTATAAGTATTTGCAGATAACAGGGCCGGATCCAGGGGGTTTAGGGGTTGCAACCCTCTCTTTTCTAATAGGCGTGGTTCAATAATTTTATATAATTTTATTAGAAAAGAGAAAATTAGTAATGCTATAAATAACTGCTATCGGTGAACCCCCTCTTTAAAAATTCCTAGATCCGGTGCTGGATAATGATATGGACTAGACAATTACTAGATAACAAATGTACATTTTATTTGAAGTATTGGTTGTAACTGAAATCAGTTATGTTTGGCTTAGCTTCTCGCCTGGCGCGCAGAGATTCTATCTAGTAACAATTAAGCGAGGGATGTAAGCGGATATGTCTTATCAGTGAAATCAATGATTGCTTGCAAAATCAACCGTTTGTTTGCATACGCCATTAGTATGTAGTAAGTTTCCTCACTACTCACATCGCGTTTTGATGCCACTCGTTTAATTATCAGACTTAGTTTAATTAATTAACTTGTTTTACGGCATATTTCACTTTACCTCCCAGTCGATGTTTCTCTGTCTTTCGAGTTGCTTTCAACATTTGAATAAGTAGGAGTTTGTTGCCTTTCTTCTATTCGTGTAAGAATCATAATGTAGAACTTTACAAATGAATACGTTAGTGAATTGTACAATAGAAGTATCCATACCTTTCTGTTCTTTACGAGACAAACATAATATTCTACGAAGCAATAGGTCTATGTGTCGGCGATGGTTGTAGACAACAAAGACTGTTTGAACGACAAATATAAAGCTGGAAACGCAACAGATAATAACGGCTGCTGTGAATAGTGATTTTTCTAAAACAGTCACTCACGTGCAGAAATTAGTTTAATGCACAATGAAACATTTGAAACGCACCTCCACCTTGTGAAATGTATCTTGATTGAATCGTGTTTCTATTTGGTGTTGTAGTTACTATATTAGTCGTGTGTACATGTAATGGGACGTTGCTGGTTACTAGAACTTTAATAATAAAGTAGAATCGTTTCTTTGTATTTTTGTTTTGTGCAATGACTTCATACATTCCACTGTCTGATTGTTGGACGTTTGACTTAATGACAAACGAACGTTGACCAGCTACAAGTTTTGAGTTCTTGCCATTGCCAACGACTGTTATTATGAGGCGAGAAGGCTCTCCAGTCACATTGTATTGCTTTTTCCATGTAGAATTGACCGACAGAAGGATAGCCGATGTTGTACTTGATGAGCAGAAATTTTTACTGTGGCTTAAAGAGACGTTGAAAGCGTTAAGTAAAACATTAGAAGATTTAGTTGCAATTGGAGTAGCATTTGTTAGATTGTATCCGGGTTCGTTTGGTCTTGGAATTCTATTTATAGTTGGAATGGTTGCAGTCAGTGCTTTGGGAGTGACACTGCGGCTTGAACGTTCGGCCGTTGTTGGACTTGTAAGGATATTAACTAAAAGATAAAATAGCAAATGATATTGATGTGGATTAGCATTGTGGCATAAATTGATTGCAAAATAATTGCTGCATTACTTGTTGGTCCAATAATTCAGAGAGAGAAATATATAGCCGATACGGGTGTTGACGATAAGTAGGTTTTTATAAGTATCACGTATTTTCCCTTGTCGTCTTCTCGTATCCCATTGATTTGCAGGCAACCGTTTTGATAGTTATAGCGGGTGCTTTTGACGGCTTTTCTTATCTTTCCTTCCATTTTTAAAGCAGATGATTCACTCTAGGAAAATCCCTTTGAGCCATGGTTTTCGGCAGACTGAGCTTGTAGCAGCAAATTGGTCGCGTTTGTCCAATGTATGATGCAGACACTTCAACAGGGTCATCGAGTGTGTACACCCGTTTTGCGGTTACATCAAGTTTATCAGCTGAATAATAGATACATACCTATTGCAAACACTTGCACACTGAATTGCAAGTAAAACTATTTCAAACCTGACAAGCGTAGAGTAGCAGATTTACTGACGTATTTTATTGATTTTCTTTGTTGTTTGTAATGCACGACATACATAACCCTCATATGATGTAACTTCATTGTCATAGGACCGATGGTTTTAAGTTTTCTCCCAGTTGTCTGCTGTTACTCATCAGCAGGTCGGTTTTGTTATCTGCAGCGAACCAAGTGATATTGCTGTTTGCCAGTGGACGTAAGAATGGCCGTAGAGTGATGTAGGTGTTGGGCAGAAGGTAGACGTCGATGTGCGTCTGATTGATTGGGTACGTACCAGCACCTGCACATACGTTTGCCATCATTGCGTTCTTTAGCAAAGAAATATATATATATATATATATATATATATATATATATATATATACTGTTGCTCGTTAGTGATAAGAAAATATACTTTTGTTTACGTGACATTTACACTCAATGCCCTTTCCTAGCTAGTCTACTAGACCAAAATTCGTTTCAGTGAATTGAACTTCGTACCACAAAACATCTCTGCCATTCACTTGGCGTAGTTGAAGCGAAGCTGCTCACCTTTATCACACCTGTAATTATCAGGATTGCAACACTTACCTGACAGGTGGTTAACTGTTAATTGAAAACACCTTGGACGCGCCGCAATATCAAACTTTATATATATATATATATATGTAAGTATACACTTTAGTTGATGAATAGCAACATACGTTTGGGGTCTGCCCTAAAATGTCAATAATTTTTAATTAAAGCGTACTTTTTATGTTACGATATCTTGTTTGAATTTCAAAGTAAGAGTGATATGGACAATACCATGCCGAAGTATCTGCTGTAGTTTGTGATCCAAAGATGAAAACGCCACTAAACCCTGATCGTCGTTGCACCTCTTATCACTTTGTTTTAGCAAATATTTTTGCTTCATTTTTTATATAGATAAAGAATACAAGTGTTCACCCTGAAATTTTGTCTCAACGAAAAACTTTTGCTCATCTGTTAGGACTCCGAGGCGCTGTTGAGTATCTTTTCGAATTTATTTCGTAGGTTCGTATGTTAATTGTCTTTTTCGCGTTTTCTGTTCTTCATCAGCATATCTGCTCTTTTACCTGCAGCAAACATAGTGATGTTTCTGTCGCCGAGTGGATGTAAATATGTCCGCACATTATAGTATGTGTTGCGAACAAGGTTGGACATCGAGGTGTGTCTGATTGAGTGTACGCGTTACAGAATTGCATTGTTTCACAAAGAAATATCGCTGCATCCTTGCCTAATATCAAGAAAGAGATACTCAACATTTACGACTAACTATAATGACCATTCTCGCACTCTTCCTATTGATCTTATTAAATTACAATTTCCTTATGGCAATATACGTTTGGTTTCTGCTCTCGAGCCAAAGAGACGCTGAAAATGAGGGGCAACGTCCATTTATTGATATTACATAGTGAAACCGAGCTGCTCATTCCTTTAGCAAACTTGCTGACTCTTCGAATTAGCAGCAACACTCACCTGACAGGTTGTTGAAATCAATACTCCGACTGCATGCAATATCGAAGTGTTCACTATTGAAAAATCATTCGCTGCAGCTACCGTAGTCGTACTTTATGAGTAGAACCAGCGAGACATCCTGGTGCATTGTAGTGGTTACGCCAAGTAATCAATATAGTTTCTCATGCCTTTAGCGTACTCTAGAGTGTGTCATTATGATACTACTCTGTTGATCGATTAAAAATCAAAATGTTAAAACAATTTTTAAAATTTATTTAGACTGCCCTCTGGCTGTCGATTGCGTATTTAAAGACGCTCTAAAATTTACCTACCGCATTCGAAATCGAATAACACCGCATACGATACAAAATGACACCGCATACGGGACATCGGTACCGTATAAGGGAGCCGAAGTACAGCACACAGGCGCGGTCGCCATTGTTATCGTAAATTAAACTAATTAAGATTATCAATATTGGTTGCTCGTTTTAGCGCGTAAATAGGCACACAGATTGCACTCTCATCGAGAAAAGTTTGTTGCACTTAGAATAACGACATTTTATAGATATAATGTACTGCAGCATCATCGGAATCTTGAGCGCCTTCGTTGCCATCTTGCTGATTGTGGTGTTGAAACGCAGATGTAAAACTCGTAATGGTAAACGTAAATGTACTAGTGACTTGCAAATTGTGATCTTATTGCCATTTCATAGACTTGACATGTCAATGTGGGCACTATAGTGGAACACTGTCCAATTATTCCCTCAAGAATGTGGACGTAGAAGGTCGGGTGGCTCCTGAAAACCTCACTCCTAATTCCGGCTATCAATGTCTTACAAGTGCAAACCCAAGATGTTTATCAGCGGTCCACGCGTATGAAGATATCGTGATTTTTAACGACAGTCAACACCAGCATGAAGACTCAGACACTGCGCTATGAGTTGGTAACGCTGTGGCCGTAAAAGAATGACATTAGCGTACATAGACGGTTATAACTATAGATTTGTGTTTGATTGTGATTTTGTCAATAGTCGCTTTACTCAAGAATGCGTGATAAAAGGATTTTCTACACCTGTGGACGACACCGAGTTAGGTAGTTGGGTTACTGTAAGAAGTGCATGACTCCGGGGTGACCCAAACCAACCAGAGGCGGACTTAACTCTTTCCAGATCCTCTTCAGAGCTGATATGCTAGTCAACGAGGCAATAACAGAGTTGAATGCTTCACTCACATTGTCATTGTTCAGTTCAACTAATGAGCTGTATTAGATATTAGATAGAAGTATGGAAGTTCAACGAAGGCATGAGTGGTAGATGAGCTTCACACGTACATACCAATAGTTTAAAGCAAGGCAAGCGGCTTCTTCTTCAGTTAACGTGATTTTAATTTTCGGCCAATCAATATTGTAAGGTACAGGAAGGTGGAGAGCAAATCTACACGTAAACAGTTTTTAACAAACTATACAAGGACAGATAAATTAAATCACACAAACAAGATACAAACAAGTAACCACAGAAAAAGACTGAGAGACAGACAAACAGACAGACAGAAAAATACAACCACAAGACAACCTGGAAAGCAACTGTGGTAACAGTGATTGTGATGGCACGTCCACAAAGCAACTGCAAATACATGTAGTAAGCAACTCAATTGCTTTCTTTCTTCGTATCCTCGTGTGTACAAAGTCTCCAAACACACACCTGCTGTAGTTGCTACTGCACCAACGCATGATGGAGGACAGGAGAAAATGGACAAGAAACGATTGCACTGTTGTACGTCTCCATTGCTTTGGTAGGAGAATTCATGTCACACCACATGTTACCAACACATAGCCAGGAATCTGCAATGTTTGGTAACGAACTGAGAAGCTGCTGAGCAACCACAACTGCTGCATCATTCCTATGAGACAAACATTGTAGTCTACGGTATAAGATGCATACCTCCAATACAACAGTATAGTGTATTGTAAGATGCATCCCTCCATTACAATAGTCTAATGTATTGTGAGATGCATTCCTCCAATCTAGCAATTCCAATCACGTCTTTACTTGAAGACCAACACAGCTATTCCAATCGTCGCCTACCATATTCCCATTCTTGCAAACCTCAATAGCATCTAGACAATTCAAACAATTAAAATAATTAAGAGAAAAACTAACACAACACTCTAACAACATAAATCCTTGACAAGTGATGCATAGCACGACCTCCAGGTTTTCGGCCAACCACAAGGAATCACAAACATCCCCTACAACAGAAATCATAATGACAATTACAAAAAATAAATCAAATAATTAAACAGAATAATTAATATCAATGACTCAACCTTGTCTGCAATCTTGGATGGGTTATCAGAGATGAAATCAAACAAGATGGATGGTAACACACTAAATGCTGCAACGTGTACGTATGCAAGCCACCCAACACAAAAATCAGTAATAACCATAATCGACCGATCAAACTCCTTCAAGCGATCAACAAGAGTCTTCTTCGCACCGTCCACTCTTCCAGTTAATACATTCACTTGAGCTTCATACATTACTGTCTCCAGGATACAGTGTGAACATGTGGCATCATCACCACCCGACCCTTTCAGGTAGTCATAGACGTCTCTGATGACTGACATTTTCCTTCATATGTTTCTGTGTTCTGCAGGCAGCAACAGTAAACGGGAAACGTCGGGCAAAACTTGGTTGCTTTCTGTGAGATGCGTGAGAGCTCTGACGTCTGATCTCTCTGACTGTAGACGTGATATCGAAGGTAATGCAGCCAGATGGGTTCTGTTGAGCGACTGCTCTCAAGGGCTTTAGACAAAATGTGAAGACCTTGGTCAACACTGAAGGAAAAGACAAGTGAGAAACTGATAAACACACAAACAAGTAAACAAAACAAACAAACAAACAAAGACCTACAATCACAGACAAATAGACACACAAATTAACAGACGTGTGTGTGTGTGAGTGTGTGTGTGTGTGTGGGTGTGTGTGTGTGTGTGTGTGGGTGTGTGTGTGTGTGTGACCTTTTGTGTTGTTTCATCTTCATTTCTGCCAACTGTATCCACATAGAAGTACTACTCGAATCGTTTTGTAACAAACGTTTCATCTCCTAAGCTGCTGAGTCGATATTGCCAAAATACGGATCATCGTGACTGAAACGTACAAATCATAATATGGTTTATGTTTTACATAATTAGAGGAAAAGTGGACAGACAAACAAACACAGAAAAAGGCAGACAGACAAACTGACAAACAGACAGACAAACAAACAAACAGACTGATAGAAAAACACACAAACAAACAAACAGACACACAGACAGATACATGAAAACATGGAAACAAACGGACAAACAGATAAACACACAAACTAATGGACAAACAAACAAACAGACAGACACACAGACAGACAATAAATCAACAATATGAGATAAACACCTCATTTCTTGCATCACATTGTTGGCTGGTTCCATCACTTGATGTACAGGCTTTACAGCCAACAGCGACACCGTGAAGCTGTACAACTCATCCTTGCTGCCATCTTGTCCAGCACTTTGAAGACAAACATGAAACGGATGCTCTGCACAGAAAACTCAACAGTACGTGTAATAAAGTTGATATCAACCATAAAGATTGATACGTTGTTTGAGATCTTTGCTGACTTTCACAGACATCGTCTTATGGAAGTCCCTTTGGTTGATCTTTGCCGCTAGATTGGTTCTGATTGTAGTGGCCACAGAATGTTTGATCAAACTTAGCTGTTGTGTAAAGAATGTTGGATCAGGATGTGAGATTTCACCTTCTTTGTAAAGACTGTCTGTCTGTTTACTTGTCTGTCCATTAGTCTAAAATTAGTCTGTCTGCCTGTGTTTGTTCATCTGTCTATCTGTGTGTCTGTCTTTGTGTTTGTCCATATGTGTGTTTGTCTGTCCGTGTGCTTGTCTATCCATCTCTCTCAATCCTCTCTCAACATGTCCGGGCCCTCTGTCTGACCACTCACCCATCCATCCCTACCTACCAACTATCTAATCCCTCAACCTCCTTCACACCATCTCACCCATTTTTGATCTTCTCTCTTCAGTGATGTCTTCTTTCGTCACTCCTGCCATGCTGGAAGCAAAGTCAAGCAGCTGCATAAGACTTTCCTCCTCCGACAGTTCAGCAGACTGTAAATGAAGCCTAAACAACACACAACAGTCACTCATTTGCATCATAAGACGCACAACAAGTCAACACCATTTGCACGTCTCGTCGTTGCACTTCCCATTCAAATCAAACTGACACAACGACCGATGGCTGTCCCATCATCTAGCAAAGACGGCAGACGAGTAATCAACTTGTTGCTGTTGAGAGAAATACGGACTGAGTCTAAAGGTAAATGAGGAAACATGATGTGACACAACAGGAGAACACAAATGGAATCTAAGTGATAGATTTGTCTGTGTAACTGCTAGTCTATAGCTATTAATCTAGTTGTGGGTTTGTGTTGTTTGCCATCACCAGTATGATCTGAACACAGTCAAAGGACTTTCATATGTGACAAACTGTTTGTTTGTTGAGACGGACACGTCACCATCTGTTGGTCGATTTGATTGTGTAAACCAGTAGATCATAAACACAATGAATATGAGGATGTTGTGTGTACTGATGATTGGTGCTATTACCAAATGTCGTGTGATGGATTTCTTTATTTTGTTGGATATGTTAATTGTTTGTCTGATAGTGAATCCAAGGGCATGTGAGTTGCCAATAAAGAAATGACTTTGTCAATAACAGATAAGATGTCTAGAGGATTAATGGTTTCCTATAAAATAATGTAGGTGTGTGCACGTGTGTGTGTGTGTGTGTGTGTGTGTGTGTGTGTGTGTGTGTGTGTGTGTGTGTGTGTGTGCATGCGTGCGTGTGCATCATTTACCTTCTTGTATATAGCACATGGTCACACTAGCATTTAAAGGATCGTGATCAATTGCCACCAAATGCGGCTTCTCAGTGTCTCACAGTAGCTCCCACATGAGAAAAAGTCAATCCTTTTGCTCTAACAAAAACACAAGCAACACAAATGACAATATCAACACATGAATACAACACAAAAAAATAAACTAAAAAATCAACAACACCACGTACATGTAAATGTCCAATTCTATGAGTGTATCAAGCAAAGTATGTGATAAGGTAGACTGCAAGTCGATATACACAAACTACGAAACAGACAGGAAGTAGAAATCTTAAGTCTCATGCTACAATCTGGTATGCACTTTGTACAACACATTCCAGTGTATGGAAGGCATGAGGCTGCCAACCTGCATGATATTGGGGTGTACTCGCTGCCACTCTTCCTCCCACCCATTGGTGAGTGTATAGCAACAAGAGCTTCGTTCTGATAAAGTCGAGTCTGCAAGTGTTAGATGGATGGACTCTACAGCAACACGACCTGACCCTCACACTCAAACCAAAAATTTGTTCCAAAATAATTTAAAAATTATTCTAAAATATTTAAATAATCAAAACATTATTACTTCTAAAATTTTCTCAATAATTTCATTAATAACGAATTATATGATCCATTAAAATTAAATTAACACAAAATAATTCAGTAAGTCTTGTACATTGACTAATCGTTTGTGTGTGTGTGTGTGTGTGTGTGTGTGTGTGTGTGTGTGTGTGTGTGTGTGTGTGTGCGCGTGTGTATACTCACCCACAGCTGAATGCATGGTCCCATCTTCAGAACCGGTCACCCAGCATTGCGTCACATCATTCCATTCCATCTGCATGGGCAATAAAATCAATGTAATACGTATACACGATTTTATATTTCTAATAGAACAGATATGATAGGAAAGAGATGAACAAACAATAACACAAACATAAACAACCTTTCCGGGCAATATTCCATCTCGGTTATAACACCATCAGAAGAAAGGTCGTCATCTTTGTCAGACTTTGATTTCTGGTAACGAACTTTGTCAACAAGTCTGTCCACACATACAATAACAAATGTTACTTAATTGCCAGGCAATTAGACGACATCCATACATATTATAGTAGCAATCCAACGTCAATAAAGTTTAAATTAAAATTTTAGTTTAGCTTCTTGGGACAGACATATTCAATTGAGCAGAATGGTATTGACCATTTAGTTCGATCTGTCCAATTTAGTGTCATAGCGTAATTAATTGTTGTCTCGATATCGATCATAAGACTATAGTCATTGGGTAGGAACGTTGAAAGGCATCAGTTTCGTGAAAAGTCAGTCAACGGATGTCTTACAGATTGAGATCTACATAGAGTTTCTTGTTTTTCAGTCAAAGATAAATCTGTTCTTTTGAATTGTCATACAATGTACTCACCTTTATGAATAACTTAATTAAAACGACGTTATATGAAGGCAAATGATATCAGATTATAAATTTCACATTCATATCAATGAAATTGTTAACACTGAAACCCCGTATAAGTTTGCAGGGGACGCTCGAGGCCGCGTTAGTTGTTGTGAATGTGAATCCGTTCTAATCGTCTCGTGGAGCTGGAAGTGAAGAACGACGACATCCTGTTTTCATACTAGACATTTACTAAGGCTAGGGAGGCACTAGGACAGCTGGAGTTATTGAGTGACTACCTGTAGTGAAAGTCTAGCTACAGCCATGCAAACCGGCGTGTCCTTTACGTGATATAGTTGTATGTGAAGTTTTCACTTTGAAATGTGTGCATTGTGGCAAATTAAGCTAGAGGTGCATGATGTCGATGTTTAGCTTTCGTGTTTTTGTATTACCTTCAACTAAACTAGTGGGTAGTTGAACGTTTGTCTTCTTACTTGTACAAGTGATGACAAGGAGGAAAGAAGAGCAAGGGATGAGTTGAAGAAGGAGCAACAAGTTGTGTACAATCCTAGTAGATGTTGTAGCTGCTTGTTGGCCTTGTGTTTGTTAGTCTATTAGTTAACTCTCAGGGTTATAGGAACGGGTCTGGTGGATCGATGATTGCCCAAAACTTGTGGTTGAAATATAGGTGACTAAATAGCTAATATATTTATTGTTGAAACGAAAGTAAATTATAGGGTTATGACGTAATTGCTATTTAGGCTGCCTTGAGGTCATTGGGTAGCTGGGAATTACAGTTATAGTTGGTAAACGAGAGTAATTATACAAGAACACGTTGTATAGTAGATTATTAGATAGCCAGTTTGCTAGAAAACTGCTCTCTTGGCACTATCCTTAGACCACACCCCTTTAGCTCGTGTTAAGCCAGGCCACTTTTGAAACGCTTTCTACCACCTGAATTATGGTCAATTGCTTGTGTGTATGTGTGTCCTTCTCTTGTACTGTCCATGTGTTTCAGTGTGCATTTCTGCTGTCTGTGCAAGTAATCAGTGGTGATGATGATCTGTCATTTTATCAGAAATATTGTAACATGTTTGAATTCATGATGCAAGTGCATGACCCTCACACTGTAGTTTTAGTCTCGTGTAGCCAGATGGCTCCCCTCTCCCTATGTAAGGCTGGTAGACATATACGGCTCTGTGTGTCTGTTATTGAGCGGGAAGTGGTCTGGCTACACGAGACTGCTGCAGTTTGTACTTTGTGATAATTGCTATTATTGATTTCAGCAGAACTCCGAAAATGCTCTATTCAACTGCACTCTAAAAGGAGAAAGATGAAAATGAGTGCAATGGGGACTAAGTGTGAGGAGATGTCACTCTCTGTGACTTTATCTGTGATTGCTGGGGTAGCAGATTCCATGAGCCATAGACAGAGTTACCGAACGTCTTACAGAGTGCCTTGGCACTTGGATACAAGTAGGAATGTCTAAGTGTGAACAACAAAGGTTTTTCATTTCTTATTTTAATTAATCTTACTATATCTGTAGTCTTCCTAAAGGAAACTGCACAGTGCACACGTGTGTGATAGAAATAGATCATTTATTTATAAAAATGTTTCCTGATTTACGGTGAGCCACGTAAATGTTACTACACTAATGTTTCAGTTCGGTCACAGCTTTCTGTTGGTGTGCAACTACGATTCTGTTTCTAAATAAGATAATAGAGTTTGTCAACATTACACCACCTGTTTATATTCTTTCACATAAAACTCACCTTCAATTCATCTTCCACTTCCTATACCTGAAGGAAGGTAACCAGCCTAACATATTGGAAGCGATCTGGTTGATCAGTCGACACTTTCGTAAGGCGATGTGGATGAGAGAGACCCAAATTCTGACCGAATCCTCCTGCTCATATTACATTCTGTAGCACCCCAAAAGGGACCCGACTGAAGCTGGAAGCCAACGCCACCCTGCCTATGTTCTTACCAAGCCGAGTTATGCCTGTACCCTAAACTTTAGCCTCGTGCGTAGTCTGGTCTAGCCTGCTATCAAACTTATACATACAAACATCGCCAATTTTAGTAATATAGATAGATATAAATACTGTAAATACAACAATACATGTAGTAGCATGATGTCTGATGATGACATGAAATTCTTTTCACACCAAGTGTCACTATTATTGCTTGCAGATACACACAATTCACACTCTCCACACAAACACAGACATTATGCCAATTTATGGGACTATAATGTTTATATAACGGTCACACTTATGAGCTACAATCATATTGGGAAGATGACAAGCTTCTCTTGACTGCTGCATGAATGGGATCCGGTAACAGTGCACATGCCTTCAGTAGCAGATCATCCATCTTCTTCATATCACCAACTTCCTCAGTCTTCACTTGAATAATTGCAGATAATTTATCAGCAGGAGACACTTTGTCATGAGACATGGCACTAATCTGAGAGAAATTAAAACCTAATCTTTCTGCAAATGAATGCCATTGATCTACACCATGCTCAATAACAGCCTTTATAACTGGACTGGGAGAAAGTGGAGTTGCTTGTTTGGAAGGGAGAATAACCAGCAGGTTACCAAGACTTTCTACCACCCGCTCATCACCAACTACTTGTTTTACAGCAGCTTTTGCGGCTTTTCCAGTTGCCTTTGCTTCCTTGATTTCCTCCTCTGAGTAAACAGCAACTTGTTTCAGTTCTTTGTGTTCCTCTAAATGCTTTCTGCTCAGATATTCAGTCTCATAGTCAGTGCCTGGACTGTATCTGTCTAACATATCTCTCCAAAGAGACATGACAGTGTCGAGCAGAGAAACACATTCTGCTTCTGTTGCCTTACCTCCACGACATAGAAAGTCGACAGAACGAACAGGATCTACCATGGCAACCAAACACTCGACATGAAATTGAACTGTATCACCTTGTAATGTGATCAGTCCATTCCTCCACAGTTGTGCTTTCTTATCTAATGTAGTGCAAACTTTAGATTGAAACATGCCAAATGCAGACGTACTGAAAATGGTCGTCTGACTTCTGCACACTTGACGTCGACCGACATACACTTTCTTACTCTCATCTCTCTTCCACATGATAGACAGATCCTTAGGAGGTAAGAGAGCTGGAAACATGTACGTGTCGTCTCTGCCTTCCACTTTGAAGCAGATACCAAGAGATTTACCTATTGTAAGGATTTTATCTGTATTGAGTTGAATTTGAATCTTCTGATCTTTTCGGAAATCGTCGATTGCCGTTTCTGCTTCTTCTCTTGTTACTGTGCCATCATTCCTCTGTGACCTGACATGCCACTTAAAATCATCAGAAGCAATGAGAGGACCGATGGCGTAATGATGTAGAGATGCAGGATTGAGAGCCGCCACATCACCAGCCACAGCAATCTAAACACACATCACAACAATATTACACAAACATACACAAGTAGAACAACTAAACATCCGCTAGTCGTCTCACCTCTCCTGAATCATCTAAAAAATCAACTACCTTTTCTACAACCTTCTCTTGTCCTGGACATGCTTCCTGCTCAATCCTCTCCATGAGTGTTGCCTTCTCCATGAACGGATCTTCTTGTTTCTTACGAAGAGAAGGAAGCAACTTGGACACGACTGGCTGACAAAGACGAGGATACAGAGGAGCAGACTGAAACATAAATATCTATATCAGCAGGTTAATCATAAGTCTATAAAACTAGTCTCATGATCACCTGCAGAAGTTTCTTTTTCACATCACAAAGAACTACTTTTAGTTGTTGTATTTCAGATGTCCAGCTTCTCCTGCAGTCGAGAACAAAACAATCTTCAAAGATGTTGATCTTGCTTTTGAATAGATCACGAATGTGGTTGACCAGACGCTGCAACATACTTTGACCTTTACTATTTCGATCTCCCCGACTGGCAGCTATCAACACTGTGGGTATAAACTCTGCATCCAAACTGGCTCTGAGAAATGAGATCCAATACTGAAGCTCTTCTAGTAACTCCTCAACACTGCACAGTCGTCTCTCCTCTCCTCTCACTAGACTCACTAGCAGGATGAAGAACGAGTTGGAGGAAAAGAAAAGGCCGTGTGTTTTGTGGAACTGCCCTTGACCTGCAAAGTCCCACACTGACAAGCGACCCACTCCTGGAATGTAGACTGTCATCACGTTTATACCAATTGTGCGTTCATCTTCACATTCTGGGTCATCTGGTTTTTTCTCATTTGCAAAGAAAGCCCATTCTAACCATCCTCGTTTGAGAGCCTCCATGAGTGTCGTCTTTCCTGCTCCTTCTTTACCAATGAAACACAATTTCATGATTTCTGGTCTCACTGTGCCCTCGGCATACAGAACAGCATACTTCTGTTCAACCTGACAATACAACCCATCCATTCTACACATACCACCATATCTCACTACATAAACGTCTCACTATTGCTTTCATCAGCCGCCTTCTCAGTTCACCATCAGCCAGTTGGTAGGGTCTCTTACCATCCTGACAACAACATAACACACAAGTAAGTTAAGTTGGTCAGAGGTTAGTAAAAATATGAGAAATGCTACAACAGATAATAGAAATTATCACATCTAACACATTTCCATCTCAAAACTCATTTCCTATGATGTTCTGTTCTCTAAAGTAAATGGCAAATATACATAACATCTGTATGACCTACTGCAGTCTTGGTACTAAACCAGAACATTCATATTAGAAGACTCTTGACTAAAAACTCTATTCTGCTGCATGTTCTAGTTTTCATCTACAATTTATCTAACACCAGCTACACAGCACTTGTAAGATTATTAATTGGGTAGTGAAGATCCTGTACCAGACATTACTGAGTATCCAATCCAGACGTATTAACCCAACGTCTAGAATTATAAATCAATCCATCTTTCTCTTGCACTTGTATGACTATGCATACGTTTGTATATCTGTTGACATCAACCAAACAGTTATGGCCACACACAACATACAAAAACCCAATAAATTTATTATTGTTTCTAAAGTTAAACTTGCTCTGTGTGCGAAGATTCATACAAATAATTGAACTTGCATTTTAGCATAATTAGTGTTACAAAGACAGACAGACAGACAGACAGACACACCAGCCCACCCACGCATGTGCACACACACACACACACAAACACACGCACGCGCACACACACACACACACACACACACACACACACACACACACACACATGCACAGAAGCACACACAAGTGCACGCACACACACACACACACACACACACACACACACACACACACACACACACACACACACACACAAACACACACACAATGCTGTCTACTAGTAAATGCTCGGTTAACATTGTGTTTGGCGAGCGATGGTGTTCTGTCTTTGCCTATTCGCGTAACAATGGTTGTGTTCCTAGCAATAGTTTCTGTCAAACAAACGCGGGAACTCAGAAAACAGACTTTCAGTTGCTCTTCTGTAGTATTCTGCATTCAATTGTCCCATTCAGGCGCTCAATTATCCGTTGCTTATGGCTGTTGTGCAACTAAATAACTTACATAGTCTTCTGTTGGGCAGCTGCTCAAATATCATCATTCCTCAGCTGTATAGACGCAATAATTTGTAATTAATCTTGACTTTAGCGTGCATTTTTAGCGTGTGTTGTAGAATAATTTCTTTTGCACTAATCTTGGTGTCCCGCGTTTGCACGGAGGTCTAACTAAGCTGTTGTGAGAGAACTAAATCTACATATCTAGGAAGCCTACAACAACGCCTTGCTCTGTCAATCGTGGTGTAATCCGCATACTTTGTAAATCGCGCGTCTTGCGTGATAACATGCAACAGTCCATCAAGCGTTGTACCAGGTTTTTAGCTAATCAAGAGCTCGAATTTCACTACTTCGCTTTCCCATCTTTCTTGAATCAATCATTTATTAGCTGCGAGCGTAAAGAAGGACACCACAATGAGTGGTGGACTGCTTCGCGAGAAGCTGACTCTAAACGGGTTGAATTGACTTCCGGTCTGTCTGTCGGTATGTCTGTACCTATGTTTCTATCTATCTATCTATCTATGTTTGTTTGTAAGCGTGTGTCACGCTCGGGGAGTTTGTCGAGCCAATCAGCAATCGTTTTGGGACGCAAAACGTAGGTGACGTAATACTAGCTTGTCAGCGTGCATCACTCTCGGGAATTTGTTGAGCCAATCAGCAGACCTTTGGCACATCAACAATGGGTGACGTAACAATCCCGCGCACTATGACAGAAAAGCCGAGATGTCGTAAACCTCCATTTTACGGTCAAACTGTCGTCAAACCGAGAAGCGCAGAGTAAATTTCAGGTAATAGTTGTATGCGTTTGTTACTTTTTACAAAAGAATCGCAAAACAAACGAATTTATCGTTCTTCAAGACGCCAAGCGAAGGTCCCATGGGACCATGCATCTCGCTCTAAGCACCGTTGCATGCGCACCACCAGCATGTCATCTGCGATCAAGAGAGCAATATGTTCTAAGTAGGACTGATGATGAACGATCGACGTCGTCTTGCAAGAAAGAATCATGGGAAACCTTGTGTACGCTGCTTTCTTTTGGATCCGGTCGCTAGATGTACATGCATGTCGCTTCACAGTATATTCTATGCAGCTAGGAGACGTACACCGATCTCTAGCTACAACGAATTAGCCGAACGAAAGATGGCGACGATTCAATAAAAGTATGATAATGATCTGATAGTCCATCTCAACAGTTAATTAATTTATTAACTTCCAGTGATACAAGAGCGCTATACATGCAGAATTGAGACATAACGTAGATAAGAAGCCCGCGCCGTGCAAGAGTTGCGTAGCTGTGTGAATTTGAAGTAGTGTGGGACATTGATGGTATTTAGTTAATTATCTTTAATCACATTGATAAATTCAGGTGTTTTCAAAGAATTGCCGTTTACATTCTAGCATCAATTAAGCTAATGATTAATATGATTAATTAATAATAATGACAATAATTTAACAAAATTTAATAAACATACATTGATATTTACAATAAATACACACACACACACACACACACACACACACACACACACACACACACACACACACACACACCGTCACTTCTGTCACTTGTGCTGAATTAGAGGTGTAGTGTGGGAATTGATGATATTTAGTTAATTATCTTTAATCACATCGACGCATCCTTGTGTTTTCAAAGAATTATACATTCTAGCAACAAGCTAATAAATAAATAATGATAATGACAATAAATAGACAAAAATTAATAAAATGTACATTAATATTTATAATAAATACACACGTGCCACACACACACACACACACACACACACACACACACACACACACGCACGCACACACACACATGCATGTACACACGCACGCACGCACACACACACACACACACACACACACACACACACACACACACACACACACAACAAGCTAAGCAAACACACACACACACACACACACACACACACACACACACAACAACAACAACAACAAGCTAAGCAAACATACACACACGCACACACACACACACTCACACTCACACACGCTCGTAGCTGTGAAGCGACGGTGTAAACACAGCTTCATTTACTAGTTAGCTGCGAGCGTAAAGAAGGACACCACAATGAGTGGTGGACTGCTTCGCGAGAAGCTCACTCTAAACGGGTTGAATTGACTTCCGGTCTGTCTGTCGGTATGTCGCTATCTATCTATCTATGTTTGTTTGTTTGTAAGCGTGTGTCACGCTCGGGGAGTTTGTCGAGCCAATCAGCAGTCGTTT